>NW_027454085.1:0-104585 GCF_040206685.1 Ascaphus truei
CCCCACAAACAGGGCTGGTTGATGATAAACCAATGAATACCATATTTAAAACCACATAAACATTACAAGTTACAGTACTTACAATCTTTATCAGAACTCTTATAGACAATAAATGTGGATATAAACACACACATTACAGTATGTGGGTGTATATGTGTACATTATCTCTAGGGGTAGGTGCTCTGGGCTATTTCACACAAAAGAGCCCCACAAACAGGGCTGGTTGATGATAAACCAATTAATACCATATTTCAAACTGCATAAACATTACAAGTTACAGTACTTACAATCTTTATCAGTACCCTTGTAGACAATAAATGTGGATATACACACACACACACACACACACATTACAGTATGTGGGTGTGTATGTGTACATTATCTCTAGGGGTAGGTGCTATGGACTATTTCATACACAAGAGCCACCCACAAAAAGGGCTGGTTGATGATAAACCAATGAATACCATATTTCTAACCGCATAAACATTACAAGTTACAGTACTTACAATCTTTATCAGAACTCTTATAGTCAATAAATGTGGATATGGAGAAGGGAGAGAGAAAGAAAAGGGAGAGAGAAGGGAAAGGGAGAGAGAAGGAAAAGGGAGAGAGAAGGAAAGGGAGATAGAAGGAAAAGGGAGAGAGAAGGAAAAGGAAGAGAGAATGGAGAGACAAGGAGAGGTAGAAACAAGGCAGAGGGAGCGACAAGGGATAGGGAGAGAGAAGGAAGAGGGAGAGAGAAAAGGGATAGGGAGAGAGAATGGAGTGACACGGGAGAGAGGAGGGAGAGAGAAGGGAGAGAGAAGGAGAGAGAAGGAAAAGGGAGGGGAAGGAAAGGGAGAGAGAAGGAAGAGGGAGAGAGAAGGAAGATGGAGAGAGAAGGAAGAGGGAGAGAGAAGGAAGAGGAGAGAGAAGGAAGAGGGAGAGAGAAGGAAGAGGGAGAGAGAATGGAGAGACAAGGGAGAGGTAGAAACAAGGGAGAGTGAGCGACAAGGGATAGGGAGAGAGAAGGAAGAGGGAGAGAGAGAAGGGAGAGAGAGAGAGAAGGGAGAGAGAGAGTGATGAGGGAGTGACAAGGAAAAGGGAGAGAGAAGGGAGAGGGAGAGAGAAGGGAGAGGGAGAGAGGAGAGAGAGAAGGGAGAGAGAGAAGGGAGAGAGAGAGAAGGGAGAGGGAGAGACAGACAGAAGGAAGAGGGTGAGAGAGAAGGGAAAGGGAGAGAGAGAGAAGGGAGAGGGAGAGAGAGAGGTAGAGGAATGATGAGGGAGTTATAAGGAGAGGGAGAGAGAAGGGAGGGGGAGAGAGAGAGAAGGGAGTGGAGAGAGAGAGAAGGGAGAGGGAGAGCGATGAAAGGGGAGGGGAAAGGAAAGGGGAGAGAATGGAGAGACAAGGAAAAGGGAGAGAGATTGGAAAGGGAGAGAGAAGGAAGAGGGAGAGAGAAGGAAGAGGGAGAGAGAAGGAAGAGGGAGAGAGAAGGGATAGGGAGAGAGAAGGGAGAGAGAAGGCAGAGGGATAGAGAAGGGAGTGAGAGAAAAGGGAGAGAGAAGGGAAGAGAGAAGGGAGAGAGAAAGAAAAGGGAGAGAGAAAGAAAAGGGAGAGAGAAGGGAAAGGGAGAGAGAAGGAAAAGGGAGAGAGAAGGAAAGGGAGAGAGAATGGAGAGACAAGGGAGAGGGAATGATGAGGGAGTTATAAGCGAGAGGGAGAGAGAAGGGAGGGGGAGAGAGAGAGAAGGGAGTGGAGGAGAGAGAGAAGGGAGAGGGAGAGCGATGGAAAGGGGGAGGGGAAAGGAAAGGGAGAGAATGGAGAGACAAGGAAAAGGGTGAGAGATTGGAAAGGGAGAGAGAAGGAAGAGGGAGAGAGAAGGAAGAGGGAGAGAGAAGGAAGAGGGAGAGAGAAGGGATAGGGAGAGAGAAGGGAGAGAGAAGGCAGAGGGATAGAGAAGGGAGTGAGAAAAGGGAGAGAGAAGGGAGAGAGAAGGGAGAGAGAAAGAAAAGGGAGAGAGAAAGAAAGGAGAAGAGAGAGGGAAAGGGAGAGAGAAGGAAAAGGGAGAGGAGAAGGAAAGGGAGAGAGAATGGAGAGACAAGGGAGAGGGAGAGACAAGGAAAGGGGAGAGAGAAGGGATAGGGGAGATGAGAAGGGGGTGACAAGGAAGAGAGGAGGGAGAGAGAAGGGAGAGGGGAGAGAGAAGGGGGTGACAAGGAAGAGAGGAGGGAGAGAGAAGGGGAGAGGGAGAGAGAAGGAAAAGGGAGGGGAAAGGAAAAGGGAGAGAGAATGGAAAGGGAGAGAGAAGGAAGAGGGGAGAGAGAAGGAAGATGGAGAGAGAAGGAAGAGGGAAGAGAGAAGGAAGAGGGAGAGAGAAGGAAGAGGGAGAGAGAAGGAAGAGGGAGAGAGAGGAAGAGGGAGAGAGAAGGAAGAGGGAGAGAGAAGGAAGAGGGAGAGAGAAGGAAGAGGGAGAGAGAATTGGAGAGACAAGGAGAGGTAGAAACAAGGGAGAGGGAGCGACAAGGGATAGGGAGAGAGAAGGGATAGGGAGAGAGAGAGAGGGATAGGGAGAGAGAGAAGGTAGATGTAGAGAGAAGGGAGATGGAGAAGAAGAAGATGGAGAAGGAGAGAGAGAAGGGAGAGAGAATGAGAGAGAGAGAGAGAGAGAGAGAGAGAGAGGAGAGGAGAGAGAGAGAGAGAGAGAGAGAAGGAGAGAGAGAGAGAGAGAGAGAGAGAAGAGAGAGAGAGAGAGAGAGAAGGAGAGAGAGAGAGTGATGAGGGAGTGACAAGGAAAAGGGAGAGAGAAGGGAGAGGGAGAGAGAAGGAGAGGGAGAGAGGAGGAGAGAAGGGAGAGAGAGAGAAGAGAGAGGGAGAGACAGAGAGAAGGAAGAGGGTGAGAGAGAAAGGAATGGTGAGAGAGAGAAGGGAGAGGGAGAGGGAATGACAAGGGAGTTATAAGGGAGAGGTGAGAGAGAAGGGAGGGGGAGGAGAGAGAAGGGAGAGGGAGAGAGAGAGAGAAGGGAAAGGGAGAGAGAGAAGGGAGGTCAGGTGTTCAGGATATCCAAGCTTCAACACAGATGCTTTAATCAGTCCCTGCTTCAGCACAGGGGCTCAATCAGGGTCTCTGTCTTCAAACAAGCCTCTGTTTGAGCCACTTGTGCTGAAGCTGGAAAATCCTGAAATTCAGACATGTTTCGTGGCTTAAGGACTTGAGTTGAGCAGCCATGTGTTCAAATTCTATTATACTTTTTATTTACATTTGCATCTAGAGTACTCTTTAGAAGCGGTTTGTCTCACTTCAGAGTGGCTAGGATAGGCCGCCAAAGCCATTGAGGTTTACAGGGGAAAAAAGAGGCATAACAAACTAAGGGCTGCCATCTCTTTATATCACAAGGTTACTCAGCAAACTTAACAGAAAAAACACAGAGAATACACAGAACTATGCAAAGAGCCACCCACAAACAGGGCTGGTTGATGATAAACCAATGAATACCATATTTCAAACCAAAGAAAAATTTACATGTACAGTATTTAAAGTACGTGAATGTGACCGCAATCACCGTTATGAATAGGTATATAGGATCAAACGACAGGTGCTCAAGGGGTATAGATATAATGTTTATCAGAGTTGATCAAAAAAGATTTGATCAGAAGAGTTCCCCTTATATACAGCACTCTATTGTCATTCGTATGGTAAAGGTAGACAACAATTGGTCTTGCAGTATATTACTGCAGATCTGTCAGGTTGGCCAGAATCACTGCGGATATCAGAAAATAATAAAATTTTATTAATTCTACATAGATAATTAAAAACACATATACATGATTAAAAATCCCTTTTTGTGGCTGATATGTAAATAGGATGAGGATTATTTGGATCTATTGCCATATATCATCATATCATGACTCTCAGAGTAATAACAGCAGGTCTGTAATTGATTTGTATGTGGCTAGCTAGCAAACAAATTGGTCTTGCAGTATATTACTGCAGATCTGTCAGGGTTGGCCAGAATCACTGCGGATATCAGAAAATAATAAAATTTTATTAATTCTACATAGATAATTAAAAACACATATACATGATTAAAAATCCCTTTTTGTGGCTGATATGTAAATAGGATGAGGATTATTTGGATCTATTGCCATATATCATCATATCATGACTCTCAGAGTAATAACAGCAGGTCTGTAATTGATTTGTATGTGGCTAGCTAGCAAACAAATTGGTCTTGCAGTATATTACTGCAGATCTGTCAGGTTGGCCAGAATCACTGCGGATATCAGAAAATAATAAAATTTTATTAATTCTACATAGATAATTAAAAACACATATACATTATTAAAAATCCCTTTTTGTGGCTGATATGTAAATAGGATGAGGATTATTTGAATCTATTGCCATATATCATCATATCATGACTCTCAGAGTAATAACAGCAGGTCTGTAATTGATTTGCATGTGGCTAGCTAGCAAACAAATTGGTCTTGCAGTATATTACTGCAGATCTGTCAGGTTGGCCAGAATCACTGCGGATATCAGAAAATAATAACATTTTATTAATTCTACATAGATAATTAAAAACACATATACATTATTAAAAATCCCTTTTTGTGGCTGATATGTAAATAGGATGAGGATTATTTGGATCTCTTGCCATATATCATCATATCATGACTCTCAGAGTAATAACAGCAGGTCTGTAATTGATTTGTATGTGGCTAGCTAGCAAACAAATGTTGGCAAAAATCACAGTTTGAGATCATATCATAACTCACAGAGTAATAACAGCAGGTCTGTAAATGTTTTGTATCTTATTAACTCGCAGATAGATACTTGCAAAATTCACCATTCAAACCACAATCACTGTCTAACATATATAGTGGTATTGCTGCTCTGAATAGATAATTTACAGGGCAACTCTTCTGATCAAATCTTTTTTGATCAACTCTGATAAACATTTACAGTATTTACAATCTTTATCAGAACTCTTATAGAGACAATAAAAAGTGGATATATACACACACACACACAAACACACACATTACAGTATGTGGGTGTGTATGTGTGTATATTATCTCTAGGGGTAGTTGCTCTGGGCTATTTCATACACAAGAGCCCCACAAACAGGGGTGGTTGAGCCTTTCAGGTACAGACACATCTCAAATAAACACTGATACCTTATGAATATTTCTCTATTAAACAGAAAGTAATCAGCAGCTTTGTGCTTTTTCAGTAACAGACCCTCTTTAATCACAGAAGATTCCCAGAGATAAAAAAATAAAGCAACTTACTGTATTTGAGACACACACCACTCGGTTAAACACTTTGAATTGAAGCCCAGGCCCATCTGACATCACATGATCAGTGACCAATTAGAGAATTTGTAGCAGAGACAAAAAAACTACAGTGCCCATGAAGCTTTGCTGCAAACTCATCCTGGAGTGCAAGAGTTTACAATGATTGATGTCTTACAACTGGGAGTGAGACAAATTGTAACAAAAACGAAATGTATCTATTCTGCTTATTGTAATGTCAGTGTGTGTGTCTGAGGTCCTGGGATGTCATTTAAGTGTGTGTGTGTGTGTGTGTGTGTGTGTGTGTGTGTGTGTGTGTGTGTGTGTGTGTGTGTGTGTGTGTGTGTGTGTGTGTGTGTGTGTGTGTGTGTGTGTGTGTGTGTGTGTGTGTGTGTGTGTGTGTCATCTTAAATCAATCTATTCTTAACAAATAAAAATATTTTACATGTACTAATTCTCTAATTTCTTTTAATTCACTATGAATTGACTGAATTATTTTAGTATTTTTCTCTCCGCTCTTAATTATTGCTTAATTATATATTTTTTCATGTTTGTGGTTCTGAATCCACACATTAGGAAGTATAGACAGTTGCTTTCTTGCTTTCTTGATTTCTTGCTTTCTTGCTTTCTTGCTCTCTTGCACTCTTGTGGAGAGGGAGTGGCTCAGTGAGTAAAAGACACTGAGTGGCACTGAGAGTTTGAAGCCTGGGGCCTGGTTCAATTCCTGGTGTCAGATCCTTGTGACCTTGGGCAAGTCACTTTATCTCCCTGTGCCTCAGGCACCAAAAACATAGATTGTAAGCTCCATGGGGCAGGGACCTATATTATATTATTATAAATTATATTATTATATTATTGAGCATTTCCCATTTTAAATGCAAAATTACTAACTAATATGTTTTTCTCCTTGTGCTATGAAATGCCTTATTTGAATCCAAAACTCATTGTATGAGGATAGACGCCATTGATTTTTCTTTCATTATTGCACATATGAATGTACAGCTGCAGCAGCAGCGGCCTTTATTCGAACACTTCACGCTGTGTATACTTCAGAATACCCATGTAGTGGCACGTGATCTCTTCCAACCTTCCCGCCTTATCACCCACTATCACTGCTTACTGAATAGCAGTAGGCATTAAGTGCTTGATAAGTGGCTTATGAACGCTTACTGCATAGGCGTGTGTGTGTGTCTGTGTCTATCTGAGGTACTGAGATAGGTCATTTAATTGTGTGTGTGTGCATGTACAAACTAAAAAAAAGTAACAGTGTTATTATAGGAATTATCAGTGTTACAAATATAGAAGTGCAAATAGCTAAAATGTAAGGAATCTACCGTTTATAAAAAAAAAGGGGGGGACTATTCCATTGTGCATTTCACTTAATGTGACTTATTACCTTGCAATTAGATTTCTAGATATCTCTTGTATTTTCTAGGGTTACTCTTTGGGAGTATGTGTGAGAGCAAGAGACGGGTTGAGTGAAAGAAATAGAGTGGGAGTCAGGGTGAAAAATGGAGAGAAGGGAAAGTGAGAGAGAAGGGAATGTGAGATAGAAGGGAAAATGAAAGAGAAGGGAGAGGGGGAGAGAAGGGAGAGGGAGAGAGAAGGGAGAGGGAGAGAGAGCAGAGGTAAAGAGTGGTGTTTAAAGAGGGGGCAGTTTTAGTCGGGGAAGTACGGCAAGGGTCATATCGAGAGAGATAAAGGGGGAGTGAGTGATAAAGGGAGAGAGAAAGGGGGAGAGAATGAGCTCTTAAAACAGGACTGCCTTAATGTTTTTAAAGCCTAAGAAATCAGATCAACATACACTGAAAATGAAGGATTTTTTAAAACCGATCGAATTGGCGGAACCAGACTGAAACAGCTTCGTACAAAGCCTTTTTAGATACAGATTGGACATGCGAGAAGGGCTTGCAGCATAGCAAACCATGCCAATTCGCATCTAGAGTGCTCTTTCGAAGTGATTTGTCTCACTTCAGAGTTTCTAGACTAGGCCGCAAAATCCTTTACGGTGTACAGGAAAAAAGAGACATAAAATACCAAGTCTATTTCAAAACAATGAATGCAACTTAAAGACTCAACATATCTGGCTGATGAATGCAAGGGTTACACCTGGGAATACTATATTTTCAGTGTGACATGACCCTATTAAGATTTCTCAAGGTTTACAAGTTACAGTATGGTTATTTTCCTGTTTAAAGTTTTTCTACCTTTTTTTGTTTAATTTCTTGAAATTACCTATGTACTGGTAGGAAGATAAATGTTAGAACAGGGGTTCTCAACTCCAGTACTCAAGCCTGTCCAACAGGTCAGGTTTTCAGGATATCCCACCTTAAGCACATGTGGTTCCATCAGGGGCTCAGTTTTCAACCAAGCCTCTGATTGAGCCAAGATATATGACACATATTACTAATTCAGGAATAAGTCATCAGAAATAGGCCCCTTGTTCAAAACAATATAACCATTTTCTCCTGGGATGTTGGAAGCATTAATATGCCTGATGACGCCATATGCTGGGCACAATGACCGAGATAGCAGCTGAGAGAAAGAGCAGAGAATGTAATAGTGTTTAAAATTGTTTCCCAATAGCTCAGATATAGCGATCAGTGAAAGTACAGTGTCCCATCAGCAGTGGCTGGACTGGATGTCTTGCTCACAAGTGCTATGTAATGTGGAAAAATTTTGCACACCAAAAATCAAAATAAATCTGAGATACTAATACCAGTGCTCTCTAACTTGATGAGGGACAGACCGCTGCAATCCAAGCACAGGATACATAAAAAAAGGAAGGGTAGATGTTCCACGGAATTTTTTAATGCAATAATTTTTTAAGCCAAATAAATTGTCACTAGTTTTAAATATCTGGGCCTAGTATGGTTTCACTCCCATTTAACATTTAGGTTGCATATTGATACTCTGACGTCCAAAACCTATGCATTTTTATTGTGTGTATATGTACACACAAAAAAAGGAACAGTGTTATTAGAGGAATTCCTCGTGATACAAATATCGAAGTGCAAATAGCTAAAATGTAAGGTATCTACAGTTTATAAAAAAAGGGTTACTCTTTGGGAATATGTGTGAGAGCAAGAGACGGGTTTAAGTGAAAGAGATAGAGTGGGAGTCCGAGTGAAAAAATGGAGAGAAGGGAGAGTGAGAGAGAAGGGAGCGAGAAGGGAGTGGGAGAGGGAGAAGAGGTAGAGAGAGGTGATTAAAGATTGATTAGTTTGAGTCAGGGGAAGTGAGGCAAGGGTCATATAGAAGGAGATAAAGGGGGAGTGAGTGATAAAGGGAGAGAGAAAAGTTGAGAGATAAAGGGGGAGAGAATGAGCACTAAAAACAGGACTGCTATAACGTCTTGAAAGCCTAAGAAATCAGATCAACATACATAGACCTGAAAATTGAGGATTTTTTAAACCGATCGAATTGGCAGAACCAAACTGAAACAGCTTCTTATCAGCCGTCTACCACTGAGATGTATATTCTTTCAGTGGTAGAGAATGTATCATACCCTCCATTAGCAGTGTCTGATTACAATGGCTGCAGTGAAAGAAGTTAGGGTTAGGGTATCCTGAAAACCTGGCCTGTTTGCGGCTCTCGAGGACTGGAGCTGTGCAGGCCTGGCTTACAGCATAGCAAAGTAGGCCAATTCACATAAAGAGAGCTATTTAGAAGTGGTTTGCCTCACTTCAGAGTTACTAGAATAGGCCACAAAATCCTTTGCGGTATACAGGAAAAAAGAGGCATAACATACCAAGGCTGCCATCTCTTAATATTACAAGGTTACTAGATGCTCTGCAGAATTTTATAAATGCAGTAATTAATTGAAGCCAACTAAAGTGTCACTAATTTTAAATATCTGGGCATCTGGTTTCACTCCCATTTAAAATTTGAGTTGCATATTGATAATCTAACATCCAAAATCATTGCCAAACTGGGTGTACTTTATAGGAACAAATCCTCCCTAGGCCAAGGTGCATGATGGGTTAACTTTTGTATCTTACAGACATGCTTAAATGTAGTTAGTACTGCATTGCTGTGAACAGGATACATAGTGGAAAGTTACTTTAATTAAGAGAAACTCTCCAGAGTTGTATGGGAGTCTCCTGGGCCCTCCCCTAGGTCATGCTTATAGTGCCAGCAACGCGACTGGCGAAGTGATGGGTGACGTCACCCGCGAAAGTTATAATTTAACTTTCGGGGATGTCGCTGGCGACATGGGCATTGATTGGTTCAGAGGCTGTCACATGTGGCGACAGCCTCTGAAAAATCTGATTTCCCCGGCTCCAAATTTTGAGTCGCCAGCGTTGCTCCCGTCGCGTCGCACTTACTATAAGCGCTGCCTAACTGGGATGTATACTGAATGCCTGGATGTGTTCTCTGATACCTTTGTACAGCAGAGAAATGTGCCAGACTCTCAACTGTGGCAAAGATGATAGTATACTCAGGACTGCGTGCAGTAAAAATTGATCACATAACAGAAACTATTGGGAGTCCCTTGGTTGTTGATGACATCATGAGCGCTATCCTGAGTGTCATAGAATGCTGAAATATATCCAAAGCTATGTATCCAATAAATTGAGCAGAAAGAGATAGGGGAAACTGTTCAAGCATTGCTGGAGTCAGAGGTAATATGGACCGCAGCCAGTTTGTTTAACTATCTGGGCTGTGGAAATACCAGATGGGTAGTGGAGGGTGGCTGTGCACTGTAGAACCCTAAACACAGTAGTGCCACTGTTGGTCGCTGTCATCCCTGACGTGGTTACTTTGGTGGAACATATGCTGTGAAGTATTTATATACAATTATACCAAGGTACAAAAATAGGAGAATGAGAAAAGGAACATAGAGTAGTACGTCTTTGGCTAAGAGAAGAAGAAACCACTTGATTGTCTCTCTCTCTCTCTATCTCTCTCTCTCTCTCTCTCTCTCTCTCTCTCTCTATATATATATATATATATATATATATATATATATATATATATATATATATATATATATATATATACTGACTGCACTGCACACAGATAGTGAGTATAACATGACCACACAATTATTTCCCTATTTATTATTATCCTCTATCTACTCTATAATTCTTGATGCAATTCCTCAGATATACTACATACATTGTATCATTAATATGTCAGTGAGTTGACTGTATAACCCTGTTAATTTAATGTAATCATGTATGGTTATAACTCTGTTCCCAGGTCATTCTTGAAAATGAGAGGTAACTCTCACTGTATTACTTCCTGGTAAACATTTTATAAATAAATAATCTAGTTTTTGTTAAACGAGTATAAATGACTATTGGATTTCAGAGCGCCCTCCTGGATGCTACAAATGTGGGCGCAATGGTGTCTCACCAGTACACATATAGCAAATAGAAACAAAGAAACACAGAGTTTACAGCAGGTACAACCAAGGAATCCTTTCAGATAAAGGGATTCATCAACTGTAATACTCAATATGTGGTATATCTCCTGACATGCACATGCGGCCTACACTATGTAGGCCATACGAAACGAACAATGTGCAAAAAGTTTTTAGAACATCGGCGCACTAATGTCAAGGGATTCGTAGTCCTTTCAGTAGCTATCAGGAAGGTGATAAACCGAATCAAGGAATTTTCTGATAAGGGGATATCAAGGGCTCAGGAGCACTATAGTCAGAGATGTACAGCGGTTCCTATGTAAATCTGAAGAGTCATTTAAAATGCATGCCCATTAAGTAATAGGTATTGCAAGCTTACAAAAACTGTTGAATACAGGGACACCGATATAATCTAATAAAATTAAAATTAGAATTTGAGATTGTATTATGCTTAATGAACCATTTATTGAACAAAACAGCCAGCAAATATACGAGTGCACAGAGATATCTTCATAAGATCCCCTAATATTCTCTAAGTAGGTGGAGCATTATGAACTTTTCCCACTTTTGTTATATGAAGGGGTGATTAGATTTTCTAGGCCCAAAGCCTGGAACAGGTTGAAATGTAACTTACACGAATAGCTTTGGGCAAACCTCAATGAATGAAAAGTGTTATGATATTGCCTAGATTGAATAGGATGCCTACCGAGCAGACATTATGTATTAACATTGTTTCCCATTTTGATTTTATCATTTTATTATTGTTAGAACTTTAATAAAAATTATTTTAACTTTAGTTCCTATATGGATTTCACTAGCACTATAAGTGCTATAATGAAAACACTTGGGTGAAAAAAAGAAAAATACTTTTAACCATTAAGTTTTTTTCTCATTATGGCTTTTTAAAAATATATTCATACCCATAATTACTTGCACTTTTATGTTTATTATTATTCATGTATGTTTAATAAATGGGCATCAAAGTGTCAAGGACCAAATAATACCTCTCTTAAAATGTTATTGTTGAGTTTTCCCTAGCTGAGGATGTTTGAGCTCATTCATATGTATTTTTATTCATGTCAATTTTATGCCATTATTTATTTTATTATATTTATTTAAAAAATCTTTTACCCAAGGAGCTGACAGTCAACCCATTTCACATGCTGGGAGGAGGTAAACTTAGGTCATATAGTGTTATACCACTGAATTTATTTGCACCAATCACCATCTATAGACATTGCACTCCCAGTGTATAAATTGGGGGCTGTTCCCCATCTGGGGTATCTCAGATGAAGTCACCTAGTGGCGAAATGCATTACGAGTTAGTGTTGGAGCATTTGCCACCAGCTAGCATGAGCTAGAACCCGTTGCCTTAGCTGCAGCACTCCTAGGCTGTGCAGAGGCATCCTGTATGATCACAGAGCTTTGTCAGCTGTTTGGAGACCAGCTACTGCGGGCCCAGGGAATCCCTTTCCTGATACAGGAAGTAGTCATATGTTTTTAAACGTATTGGGAGGGAGTGGGGGCTTCTATATATGTCTTGGGGCTTTTTTATATGAATTGGAGGGGTTTTATGTGCATTGGGGAGGTGGGTGGTTGTGTGAATTTGGGGGTTGCAGATTTTTTTGTATGTATTTGGGGGTGGGAATTTTTTTGCATTGGGGTGGTTTTTTTTTGGCATATATTTTGTGGGTGGAATTATGTGAGGGAGAGGGAATTGAGTCAGAGTGTTGTAATTGATGGAAGGGTGAGAGGAGAGAGGGGGGAGAGAGAGTGAGGAAAAGAGGGAGTAGGGGTAAGAAATACATGTGAGGGGGGGCAGGTTTAGAGGGAGAGTTGGGTAATTGATGGCGGGGGGAAAGTGAGAGGTGAGACAGAGGGAAGAAAAATACATGGGAAAAGGGAGGGAAATAGAGGGGGCCTACAAAGTGTAAAATGGGGGGGTTTGCGAGGTGTGAAATAGGCCTTGCAACACTACCATTTGAGTAAAAGTTGTGCCCTAAAAAAAATGTCATGGTAGGTGTGCTATGGGGTAGGGAGGGGGGCCTGATCCTTGCATTTGTCCTGGGCCCCAAGATTTCTGCTGGCGGCCCTACTGACAAGGGATTCCTCAAATTGGGCCCAGCAGAAGCTACTTCCCAAGCAAGCAATTGCCTTTTTATATTATTTGTTCTGCTTTTTACTATTACCAGTATTTATATGTAACATCGCCAAAAGAAGGGTCGTGCGGTCACTGCTGTATTTCATCTCCTGTCTGCACCGCTGATAAGAGGGATAGAGGAATTTGTGAGGGCGGACCCTCGCTCTCGCAGAGGGGAGGGGTTTGATGTCTGTCTGTGTGTGTGTGTGTGTGTGAGAGGGAGAGAGAGTGTGTGTGTGTAAGAGGGAGAGTGTGTGTGTGTGTGTGTGTGTGTGTGTGTGTGTGTGTGTGTGTGTGTGTGTGTGTGTGTGTGTGTGTGTGTGTGTGTGTGTGTGTGTGTGTGTGTGTGTGTGTAAGTGGGAGAATGTCACCCACCCTGTCTCCCTCTGTCTCACTTTCTGTCACCCCCTGTCTCACTTTCTGTCACCCTCTGTCTCACTTTCTGTCACCCTCTGTTTCCCCCTGTCACCCTCTGTCTCACCCTGTCACCCTCTGTCTCACCCTGTCACCCTGTGTCACACCATGTCACCCATTTTCTCCCTGTCAACCTCTGTCATTCTCTGTCTCACCCTGTCACCCTCTGCCTCACCCTGTCACCCTCTGCCTCACCCTGTCACCCTCTGCCTCACCCTATCTCACACACTCTCTGTGTCTCACACACTCTCTGTGTCTCACACACTCTCTGTGTCTCACACACTCTCTTTGTCACACACACACGCACACTCTCTCTGTGTCACACACACACTCTTAACAAGGACTAATTGTAGTATAATGTAATACAATAAATAAACTTGTCAAAAACAAATGTTGTTCTTACTAGGAATTTATTCAATTTTTTTTAAAGCGGGCCTGGGGCGGGGCTAGGTGATGAGTAGATTTTTTTGTTCAGCGAGTAGATTTTTGGGTGATTTGTCAACCACAAAATATATATATATATGTAAGGGGGCCACTCCCGGTTTCCCTGATGTTCCTTTGCCCCTTGCCTTACCCCTGTGGCAGTGGGGGAAGGGGATGGCGACTTTTCCCAGTTGGCGCCGCTATCTGTGCCGGCGCCGTCGGGGGCCCTGATGCTCGAGCATGCGCAGATAGCCACAGCGGCCATGTTGTGTTTGGCGCGAGGTTCGCGCAATACGCAGAGGTTGGCAAGGGTAGTGGTGGCCATTACAAGTGTACAGGAGATCTGGTAGGTTGCGCAGGTGCAGTTATGTGTAGCGGTGGCCACTACAGCTTTGCACAGGTGCAGTAGAGACCGCGCACACAGTCCCCATAGGAAAGAGGTTCTGAGTGGACTACATCCCCCAGCAGCCTCTGGTGAATGCCCTATGTTCCCTGTCACCTGCAGCCAACCAGCCACTGAGACTTGCAGATTCTCTGCAGCAGGGAATTTGATACATTGTTTTGTGCAGTCAGGAAGCAGACTGGGAAGCACATGAGTGAGTGAGACTTAGGGGACAGAGGGGGAAAGAAGGTGGGCAGAGAGCTGCGAGATTCTGCCCTAGGCCAGAAATCCCCAGGCTAGAGTTGAGGCCCTGACTTCCCACTAGTGAGGGTGGGTGGTCACAGGGACAGGCCCTAGTACAGGAACCTGTCACTTTAGAGAGAGAGAGAAGTGAAGGAAGCAGAGACTGTCGCAGCACCATTACAGAGGTTTAGGATCAGACCTCTTCAAGCACAGCAGCAACCAACCGGGTGGGATCGCCCTGGAAGGTAACCCTGATGTATCTTCACCGTCGGATCCTTTGCAAAGTCTGTTTGCAGGTCCTAGCGCTGGAGCGCTCGGCAGGTAACATCCATAAGTGCACCAACTATAAATCAGTACATAGTGGCTGTGCAGTCACACACACACATACCTTACTTTGGGGGTGGGGTTGTGGTGTGGGGAGTTGGACATGGTGTGGGTACACGGTGAGGGGTTGCATCCTGCGAGACACGTGAGTTACTGTGTCTCCTAGAAGAGAGACACTTAATGTATGACATGCATAGTTATGTTACTGTTAGAAAAGTCACTGTTCTTTTATATGCTGTGTGCGTGATATTATATTATTGTCCTGTGAGGAACAACTCCCACTCTGCTTGGAGCCATCACAGGTGGAGGCGCTGCACCATATAGTATTGTTCAGGAGGATACACCCCAGGCTCTCATTGGCGGAGGCTCAGGCCTCCTGTGAGCCTCACAGGTAAAGCACCCCACTGGGTAATACATATAGCTCCCCTCACATGCACCCTATCTGCGATTGGGTGGGGGAATATGGGTTACATATATATATATATATATATATATATATATATATATATATATAATTATTATTAGGCTATAACTGCAGCACTGATTATTGTGCTACCTAGTTCTTGTTGGTTCTTAATAGATTGCTATGAGGGATATTGTTATATGCACTTATGATATAATACACCTCATTTAGCAATCAGGACGCCACACTCCATATATTTTAGCACCCTCCCCATCAGTTACATATGTTGCTGGTACCATGGTTTTTTACCTCACTACTTCTTATTGGGACTCACACTGGTACTGTCATTTAGCGCATGAATATTTATTTTGTTCTAACAAAATTAACACAGTATAGGAAAATATGCATTTGTCAGCGGGAAAGCCAATAATCTGGAGTCAGGTCACCCTAATGTATATTAAAAATAAACACAGGCCTGTCTGATACTCCCTGATATTATAAAGTAAAGAGGCCACTCTATAATAAATATTTACACAGGCCTTTTTAAGTCTGTCCCTAATAATCTGTAATCAGGAGGTCATTCTAAGTGTTAAACAGTAGTGGTACTGTGATATTAAAGTGACAATCCCATACAAGTTTAATTCAGCCCAAACCCACACAATAATGTTAATAAAAGCATTGTAAACATCACATGACCATAAGTATACTGGCTTAGTTCATGGCTGTGTTATTACATCATTACATGTGTAATTAAATCCGTGACATTCTCAGGCTCCCCCCTTCTGTGACAATCATACAGCCGGGCCGTTACATTGCAACACACTAATCCCGCCCCTAGTGACATCACGTGATCAGTAACCAGTCAGAGAAGCTAGCAGGCAAAGAACTACATTTCCCACAATGCACCTCGTGGAGTGTGGCTAGCAGCTACGCCTTCTCTCACTAGTTTGTCTCCTGCTAGCTTCCGTACACAGCGTCTTGTTAGAGTGGGGCGTGGACATGTGTAAACTTCAATGGTGGGAAAATGAGACAGTTTTAGCTGCTAGCTGAGCAGTGGTACAGCGCTCTGTAGAAGGCGCTCTCAGTCGGGTGAGTGATTTTTCAATGTGTGTGTTTATTTCATTTCTCATTTTACTTTCACTTTAAGTACTGCATGCTTACTTTTTTCTTTGGGCATTTAGGGAGTTAAGTGCTCTGTGAGACGATTCCTCCATTGAAGGAGGAGCTATGAGGCCAACCTATCACAGCTACTGTACCATCTTCAGTTGCTTTCAGTGTACTGATTAATCCACGGCACAGAATATGCAACTTCAAATACATCTATCAACTGTCTTTATGTTAAGCCCCCGGACAAAGCATTTGGTGAAACAAGCATGTCAGGACTTGTCTGTCTCATCTAGGATGTGGTGGTGATCTCAGCTGTTTCTCCTTCGCTCCGCTGAATCTTGCAGTCTGTGCTCCAAGCAAAGGAGCATGTGCTGAGACTCACTCTCCCTGTACCTACGAGCAGTTAAGCTGGTGATATCTGCTATCACTCTGCTGGACACTTTGCTGTACACTCAGGACTGGTCTAAGTACTTTTGCTACCTATTTTGGCTTGTTAGTTATATCTGCCAATTTTTTGCTCATCTGTGTGTGTCATATCTATAGGCTTGGATCATATTACTAACTTATATAATTAACTTATTAATTTCCTTGCTTGTTAGTTACATACTAGTTTCATACAAGCACTTCACACAGGGGTCTTCAACTTAGGTAGTACTTGACCGGCCGGTCTGAGTGTACTTATTACTGCAGTGTAGCATTTTTCCCCACACCTTAAGGTTCAGTTTATAACAGCTTTGTAGGTCACTACTGCTCCTCATTTTAACCATTTATGTGTATGTGATTAATAAACCTTTTTTGATACAATTTGTGTATGTTAGAGTGCTATTCAGGGGATTCTTTTTTTCTGTGTTAGTTTTCATATATATGTGTGTGTGTGTGTGTGTGTGTGTGTGTGTGTGTGTGTGTGTGTGTATATATTTATATGCATGTATATATGCGTGTATATATGTATGTATATAATTATATGTATATATTTATATGTATATTTATATGTATTTTTTTTTATATATATATATATATATATATATATTTTGTGTGTGTGTGTGTATATATGTATATATTTATGTGTGTGTGTGACCTTGGGCAAGTCACTTCATATCCTCTGTGCCTCAGGCACCAATGTCATAGATTGTAAGCTCTATGGGGCAGGGACTTGTGTCTGCAAAATGTCTCTGTAAAGCGCTACGTAAAACTAGCAGCGCTATAAAAGAACATGCTGTTATTATTATTATATATATAAATGTGTATGTATTTATTTATATAGCACTATTAATGTACATAGTGTTTCACAGTAGTAATACATGTGACAATCCTATAAATGACAAATACAAATATCAGGTCATGGGAATAAGTGATTCGGACATAAAAGTAACATTTCGGAAGTGTGGACAACTAATACATCTTGTAGATTGCCTTTACAGTGTGATGTCATTGATTCAGTAGATTGTGTGCAGACCAGGACTGCAGTACAGTGTCACTCACATGGATGACTTGCGTGGTAGAAGCTCAAGAACAAGGATGTCAAACTCCAGTCCTCGAGGGCAGCAAACAGGCCAGGTTTTCAGGATATCCCTACTGAAAACCTGGCCTGTTTGGGACCCTCGAGGACTGGAGTTTGACATGCATGCTCTAGAAAGAGCACAGCTGTGGGTGGGAGGTGGATTTGCTTTGCATCAAATGGTTTGGAGCAAGGTTTATTGTATGTATTATCATAATAACAATGCAATGTTTAACTTTTATTTCAGGAGGGATGACTGCAGAACAGAAGTGAATATTGAAGCCATGTGTTTCTTTTCTTGCAAAAGAGAAAATTTGAAGGACAGTTGAAGAGAAGGAAAATTACTACACAGAGACAGATAAGCAATGTGTATATTTCTCATTTACCATTTAGTATTTGTCGTTTTATTGACTCCACACAATCCGGCTGCTACGGGTTTCACATTGAATATTTTCATCTGTACTCTACCCCTTCCTGTGATCTGAACCATGCAAGTTTTCATTGATTCAATACATCATGAGTAGAGTGTGGCTACAGTATGAAGTAAAGACCCATGGACCACATCTACTACCATTCATAACAAGAACATGTGCAGTAGCGCACAGCTGCAGTTCTATGTGATTGTTATGAAAGCTGAGGTGGTTCAATTCTATGAATCTGGAGTGGGATGGATCCTGTTTGCATCACATGGTTTCATCTAGGCCAGTAGATTATATAACTCTCAGTACAGGTTACACATGGCATCAGTATTAGTGATGTAAAGAGGAGGAAAGCTTCAATGTGGAGAACAAAGCCAAGTAATGTTGAAGTTACTCCTTTTACCATTTACTTGGTCAGTCTGTACTGTCTACTCCCCACACAGCTGCTAAGGGTCTTCCATTTTAAATACTTTCACCTCCTATTCTGCACTGCTTTGCTGCCCATTATTTAGAGATGCGTTCCAGTCATGTTTACCACTCTGAATCTCTCTGCAGTCATTGATTCAGCACATCATGGGTAGAGCATGGCTACAGATACAGCAAGCTTTTATTATTTTACTGGCTGATCATCCATAATATTGCATTAAAACATAGAATATCACTTAATTTCCAAAAGATTCAGTGATGCTGATAATGCAGAATCTCAACATTTCCCATCATAATGCCATAATGCACCAGAGGAAGAAATAATCCTTGCTATATCTGTACATTGTGTGACGTATTACCTCCATGACCATTGATAGCAAGTACATCTTCTGTATAGAGCGGCTGTGTTATGATGTAGTTATTGATCATCATTGACATAATCACAAGAATCTTATGCAAAGGGAAATTGTCCGCAGCGAAGTGAGATTTCAGCCCCCAAACGTCTGTAATATTAATGCAATGTCTTACTTTTGTTGCAGTGAACACTGAAGAGATGGATCTACTACAACACTGCACAGGACGAGCATACACTACAATCAGCAAAATGATCTTGCAGTTGACAGTATGTTGTTCTGGTAATGTGCACAATTATTATTTATGGGCTACACACCACAGTGCTGGACATATTCTGTTAACTTCAACTCTACCCCTAACATGGAGATGTTTTCCTGGTGTTACTGATTCAGTACATCATATGCACAGTGTGGTTATTATATGATGGATTGATTTAATGAACCCACCAACGACTGATGACATCTGCATCATCTTCTGTAAAGTGCTGCTACAGCATGATATTATCAGCATTTGGTGCGGTATAATCAGAGGTATCTATGTGCTTTTGTGCCTGGTTTAAGTCCTCCAGCTTAACGCCCCTACACCTCCCACTACACAGGCATACTTACTTATGCATACACTGACATCTGGTATACCTACACACACCCCAGGGCCACTTCCTTCCCCTGATGTCAGGGAGAGGATGGGCATGCAGAGTGCAGTAAGTCTCCACGTTACTCTGGCCAACAGTCTTGGCCTACCTCCAGCATCTGTCACCCACAACATCTGTTCCCTCCTTGTAAAGTGCTGAACTATCTCACCTGGGTCAGTGCTATAGCTGATCACAGTGCCCGATCATGATGTCACTGTGACAGGCAGCAGTGCAGATTGACCGGTCAATCAATGCAGTGCCGCAACATATGCACTAAATGAGATTTCCGTGCCCCCAGTCAGGTTACTCCCTGGGCAGCGACCCTGCTCACCCCCTCCCCTAGTTCCACCTCTGATCACAATTATCTCTCTTGGAGAGTGTAGCAAATTGGAGTTGGGGGAATCTCCCCTCTGCCATGCATGGTCACAATCTGGGCACAGGACCCAAATAGTGGGCAATGTGGCACTTCTTACAGTAGAGAATAAGTAACTATATTCTTTAATTGTGTATTAAGGACCTTATTTGCATTAAAATTCAGTCCCCATGGGACCAAGACTTTCTGGCTTACTGAACAAAGTGGAATTGTTTCGTAGAGGATGGAGAATTGTATTTTATCTGAAATTACCCCCTCTGCACAAAATACAAACAATTATACACATACACGTACCTTGTGGAAGTTGTTGCCCTCTATCTTCCTGTGGTCTCTCCCTGTTTCTCACCATGCCTCCTCCCATTTCCTTGCACCTCTGCGTCTCCACATATATCCCTATACTCAGAGCCGGCTCCGGTCAGTGACATGGGATGCCCAAATATGAGCATATCCATATATGGGCATCCATGCCACTGACCGGAGCCCGCTCTGTTGCGGATATGGAGAGAGACTGGGAGATTTACATCCCCTTATAATTCATATGGTGCATAGAACTGGCACGTATTGTTTTACCGGTACTGTGTACCTTCCTACTTTCACACTGGTACAGTATGTGCTGCAGTGGGACTGAGAGGGATATACATAGTCATTGTTGGGGGAATTCAATCCATTTTGAAAATAGTAATGCAATGTTTTTTACTTTTTTTTGCAGTAATGAAGAATGAAAAAGTTCTGTTAAAATTGAATTGGAGGTGAACTGGATTCATCATCAACTCTGCACCAGTGTGAATTGATGTTCTTTAATGTTCTGATAAGGTACATGCAACATCTCTTCCTCAACCCCTACACCACTCTCTGCCTCTTGCCTCTCTCTCTCTCCACCTCCCTGCTAAGCGTATTAACCCATCTAATGTAATCCACATTCCATGTCTCACTTTACTCTTCACTTCTCACGTGCCCTCTGGAATGTCTGCTCTCTGACTAACAAGGTCTATTTGTACATGACCTCTTCTGCTCTCATCATCCACCACCTCGCATTCCCCTCACCCCTGTCCTACTCGATACCTCAGCTTAATTGAACTCTCTCCTCTGACATCTACCCTTATCTCTAACCTCTCCTCACTTTCTGCTTAAACTAACTATCTTGTTAACTTTTACAATGCTATCATCTCCTCCTCCTCCCTCCTCCTCCCTCCTCCATCATATATATGCCCCTTCTAGGCTCTGACACACTCATCCCTCTAAGGCCATGATTATCATGGGCACATCCTTGGTCGTCCACAGTGCGTGCGAGCGATGCAGAGCCGCCTCGGACATCAGTGCAGGGATTGCTGCATACCCCCAGCATCTGTCACCCACAAACAATACACACACTAATACTCCCTACAATACATACTATAATACCTCCTTAATACTAATCTCCCCAATAATATTATAGCTCCAAACACAATATCCACAACACCCTTACACAAGATACACAATCTAGTACTCTCCTCTGCACCTCTACACACAATATAATATTCCCACACACACAATATACACACTACCCTCCTACCCCCATAAAATACAACCAATAATACACACACACTTTGTGGATATTGGGACCAGCTCCCGGCATGCACCAGTGAAAGAGAGAGGCCCGCAGAAGCTCGGAAGAACTCCCTCTCTCCATCCGTGCCTCCCTCCATTTCCCATCTTCTCCCTGTCTCTCTCCCTCCCTTTCCTTGCATCTCCCTGCGTCTTTACGTATACCCAGTCAGTGATGGCTCTGGTCACGTGATGCCTTAATATGGGCTTATCCATATATGTTCATCCACGTCACTAATGTGATGCCCGCACTGTTGCGGAGCTGGTACTTACGACAGGCACTTATTGTTTTATCAGTACTGCGTACCTGACTCTACCGGCCTACTTTCAACACTAGTACAATATGTGCTTCACTACGAGTGAGTGGGGAATATTGGCATCACACAGTCACTGTTGAATATGCCATTCAATTGATTTTGAAAATAGTAATGCAATGTTGTGTTGTTTTGTTTGCTTTTTGCAGTAATGAGGAATGGAAAAGTTATATTAAAATTAAATTGGAGGGGAACGGATTCAGCATTTCATCATGAACTCTGCACTTGTGAGAATTTACCTTCTTCAATGCCCTGACAGGTACACACAACTTTAAGACTATAATCTGCTGTGCAAGCTTTTGTGCTATACCTCCCCCTCAGGTTTAGATTTATACATTTGCTCCCTCAATTCATTTCCCTACCTTTGCATGTGTCTACACACTGCACTTTTGTACAGACCTCTATTGCAGCTATTTCTGCACTGCTCAATGAAAAGCACTCCTGTACATCCTATTCTCTGTCCCCTCTTTCGGCGCCCCCTCTTTCTGCGCCCCCTCTCTCTGCGCCTATCTGTCTCATTCTCTCTACGTCACTCTCTCTCTAAATAGAGCTATCTCTGTCTCTCTCTACACCTATCTCTGTGTCTCCTTCTATGTTTGCTGATGTGTGGGATATCTCTTATAATCTTGAACCTGCTCATATACACATCGGGCCTCCCTGCCTCTGCCTCCCTGCTAAGAGTGTTAACCTATCTAATGTAATCCACATTCCTTTCCTTACTTTTCTCTTCCCTTCTCCTATGCCATCTGGAATGTCCGTTCTCTGACTAACAAGGCTCTAGTTGTACATGACCTCTTCTGCTCTCATCATTCACAATCAGTCATTCCCCTCACCCCATCTTACCTGTCCCACTGATTTTCCTCTGCTTAATTAAACTCTCCTCTGACATCTACTCTAACCTCTCTGCTCTCTCTCTCTTTCCACTTAAACTAACTCTTACAATGCTATTAAATTATTAACTCTTACAATGCTATCCTCCTATCTATATGCCCCTTCTAGGCTCTGACACACTCGTCCCTCTAACCCACACCCTTGGCTAAATTCCCAAACATGTTCATCACACTTCCACTCGCTGTTCTTAATGCCTATGAAGGAAATCTCACACTTGATGTTTGATTTTTCTACAGTAAAAATGTCTCCAGTCCTGTATAAAGCTGCTCTCTGGTGCCAAACCACACTACTTTTTTTTCCACATTCATCAACACTCAAATTTAATTTACGCTGTCTTTTTTTCCCTGTATTTGACTCCCTCCACTAACCTTCTCCTCACACTTGCCATCCTTCCTTCACTTCTCCTCAAGCATTTGACTACTTCAGAGGCAAGGTGGATGCCACCCACAAGGAGATTCCTTCTGTCCCTTCCTCCTTCTCTCCTTCTACCTAATTCTCCTTCTGCATTTGACTCCTTTTCTTCTCTTACAGAGATGGAAGCTAATAATTTTCTCTTCTCCCTCTACCACATGCCCTCTAGATCGTATCCACTCACACCTTACTGCATCTCTTAGTCCCCACTCTCACCCACATCTTCAATTCCTCCCTATTCTCTGGCTCTTTACCCTCTTACTTTAAGCCTGTAGTGGTCACCCTTTTCTCAGAAACAACCTACACCCTATGTGCCTTACTAACTACCGCCCTGTATCCCTCCTGCTGTTTGTCTCCTAATTGCTAGAATGTCAACATTCTTAAATCACATGCCCTCCTGGATCCTTTACAACCTGCCTTTCGTACAGCTCGTTCTACAGACTGTGCTTAAAGCAAATTCCCAAGGTCACTTTTCCCTACTAATCCTACTTGATCTATCTGCTGCGTTTGATGCTCTCAATCACTCTCCTCCTTCATATTCTAAACTCTCTCTTGGTATCCGTAACACAGTTCTATCCTGGTTTTCATCATAACTTTCCTGTCACACATTCTCCATCTCTGTTGCTAACATGTCTTCGTCTTCTATTGATCTGTCTGTGGGTATACATCAGGGCTCTGTTCTGAGATCTCTCTTTCTCTCTACATACTATCATTTGGTGACCTCATCAACTCTTTTGGCCTTAGATACAGTATAATCTCTATGCAGATGATACACACACAAAAATATCCACCCCTGCTCTCACTCCTGCAATCCAGTCCCTACTCTTGGGTTGCCTCCTGGCTATATGCTCATGGATGGCACTCCACTGCCTTAAACTCTGGGCCTTATGCAGAGAGCATCGTTATTTTGAAATTCGCCATTTTTTGTACAATTTCGCGCAGAAACCGGCAGAAAATGGCGAGTTCCGAAAAACGCGCCATTTTGTTTTTTCAATTGCTAAAATTCGCCTCGCGGCTGGCGAGAACCTCTATCTCGCCATTTTTAAAACTCTCCGAATGCAGAGAGGTGCGAACGGCAAGTAGCGGCTGTTCGCGCCAAAAAATGGCGCGATTCTCGCATTTTTGCCGCGCCAGGAAAAGATGGCAAGATGGCGCTCGCCGCCTATAGTAAAGGGGAAAAAAAGGCGCGAATTTGTTTTTACACGTTTCTGAAGCGCGCATCTCGCCAATTTAAACTCGCCACACGCATCCATGTTAAACATAGCAGAATTCGCACTTTTCTGCATATGGAGAATAAAACTCTCCAAAAAAGCTACTTTTTATGAAATTCGCCAATTTTAAAATTCTATGCTCTCTGCATGAGGCCCTTAATGTCTAAAACTGGGCTCATATTATCCCCTTTCTCCATCACAGTAAACAGTACTACCATCTATCTTGTCATCAAACATGTTGCCTAGGAGTAACATTTGGCTCTTCAATTCCATCTCCATTCACATGCATGGCCATGGGTAAAGTTTGGATCCTCTTTCTCTGTAATATTACCAAGATCTTCCCTTTCCCCTCTCAACCTACTGCTAAAACTCCAATGTATACTGTTATCCTATGGGTTATTTTAAAATACTATTAACAGGCCTCCCTGATTCACAACTTTCTCCTATGCAAAACTCTGCTGCTTGAATAATCTCACTTTCTCCCACAACAGTCTCTGCTCATCTCCTTAAATCCCTGTCCTGGCATCCCATCAAGTTTTTGTATCACCTACAAAGTTCTCCTCCTTACCAATCTTAAAATTCACGACTTAAATCAAGAATTTCAAAAACTTTGACTCGTGGCTACTGTCCCACACCCACAGTCACTGCTAACAACTATTGTTCCCAAGAAGTGCTTTCTACTAAAAGTACCCACCATTAAGGACAAGCAGTGTTATCTACTGCACTTCTTCCCCCAACTGCTGCCTCTCTTTAAGTCTTCTAACATTTCTCTTAGATTGTAAAGTTCCCAGGGCAAGGATTTACTTTCCTATTGTCTGTTTTAATTTGTCGCACTTATTTTTTATTTATTTTTTTCCCCTCTCCCCTAATGATATACATATAGGTTTTCCTGTCATTTGCATGACAGAGTTATTATGGATAACTATTGCATCATGTAGACTGCCTTTTCAGGGTGATGTAATTGATTCAGTACTTTGTGTGCAGACTGTGACTGCAGTACAGTGTCACGAACATTAATGACTTGTGTGGTAGAAGCTCTAGAAGGAACACAGCTGTGGGAGGGAGGTGGATTTACTTTGGATCACATAGTTTGGCGCAAGGTTAATTGTATGTATGATCATAACCATGCAATGCTTAACTTTTATTTCAGGAGGGAAGAACAGTGAATATTGAAGCCATGTGTTTCTTTTCTGGCAGAAGAGAAATTTTGAAGGACAGTTGAAGAGGAGGAAAATGACTACACAGAGACAGATAAGCAATGTGTATATTTCTCATTTAGTATTTGTCGTTTTATTGACTCCACACAATCCAGCTGCTAAGGGTTTCGCATTGGACATATTCACCTCTACTCTACCCTTCCTGTGATCTGTACCATGCAGGTTTTTGTTGATTCAATACATCATGAGTAGAGTGTGGCTGCTGTATGAAGTTTTGACCCAAGGACCACATCTGCTACCATTCATAACAAGAACATGTGCAGTAGCGCACTGCTGCAGTTCTATGTGATTGTTATGAAAGGTTGAGGTGGTTCAATTCTATGAATCGAGTGGGATGGAACCTGTTTGCATCATATGGTTTCATCTAGGCCAGTAGATTATATAACTCTCAGTACAGGTTACACATGGCATCAGTATTAGTGATTTAAAGAGGAGGAAAGCTTCAATGTGGAGAACAAAGCCAAGTAATGTTGAAGTTACTCCTTTTACCATTTACTTGGTCAGTCTGTACTGTCTACTCCCCACACAGCTGCTAAGGATCTTCCATTTTAAATACTTTCACCTCCTATTCTGCACTGCTTTGCTGCCCATTATTCAGAGATGCGTTCCAGTCATGTTTACCACTCTGAATCTCTCTGCAGTCATTGATTCAGCACATCATGGGTAGAGCATGGCTACAGATACAGCAAGCTATTATTATTTTACCGGCTGATCATCCATAATATTGCATTAAAACATAGAATATCACTTAATTTCCAAAAGATTCAGTGATGCTGATAATGCAGAATCTCACAACATTTCCCATCATAATGCCATAATGCACCAGAGGAAGAAATAATCCTTGCTATATCTGTACATTGTGTGACGTATTACCTCCATGACCATTGATAGCAAGTACATCTTCTGTATAGAGCGGCTGTGTTATGATGTAGTTATTGATCATCATTGACATAATCACAAGAATCTTATGCAAAGGGAAATTGTCCGCAGCGAAGTGAGATTTCAGCCCCCAAACGTCTGTAATATTAATGCAATGTCTTACTTTTGTTGCAGTGAACACTGAAGAGATGGATCTACTACAACACTGCACAGGACGAGCATACACTACAAGCAGCAAAATGATCTTGCAGTTGACAGTATGTTGTTCTGGTAATGTGCACAATTATTATTTATGGGCTACACACCACAGTGCTGGACATATTCTGTTAACTTCAACTCTACCCCTAACATGGAGATGTCTTCCTGGTGTTACTGATTCAGTACATCATATGCACAATGTGGCTATGATATGATGGATTGATTTAATGAACCCACCAACAACTGATGACATCTGCATCATCTTCTGTAAAGTGCAGCTACAGCATGATATTATCAGCATTTGGTGCGGTATAATCAGAGGTATCTATGTGCTTTTGTGCCTGGTTTAAGTCCTCCAGATTAACGCCCCTACACCTCCCACTACACAGGCATACTTACTTATGCATACACTGTCATCTCGCATACCTACACACACCCCAGGGCCACTTCCTTCCCCTGATGTCAGGGAGAGGATGGGCATGCAGAGTGCAGTAAGTCTCCACATTACTCTGGCCAACAGTCTTGGCCTACCCCCAGCATCTGTCACCCACAACATCTGTTCCCTCCTTGTAAAGTGCTGAACTATCTCACCTGGGTCAGTGCTATAGCTGATCACAGAGCCCGATCATGATGTCACTGTGACAGGCAGCAGTGCAGATTGACCGGTGAATCAATGCAGTGCCGCAACATATGCACTAAATGAGATTTCCGTGCCCCCAGTCAGGTTACTCCCTGGGCAGTGACCCTGCTCACCCCCTCCCCTAGTTCCACCTCTGATCACAATTATCTCTCTTGGAGAGTGTAGCAAATTGGAGTTGGGGGAATCTCACCTCTGCCATGCATGGTCACAATCTGGGCACAGGACCCAAATAGTGGGCAATGTGGCACTTCTTACAGTAGAGAATAAGTAACTATATTCTTTACTTGTGTATTAAGGACCTTATTTGCATTAAATTCAGTCCACATGGGACCAAGACTTTCTGGCTTACTGAACAAAGTGGAATTGTTTCGTAGAGGGTGGAGAATTGTATTTTATCTGAAATTACCCCCTCTGCACAAAATACAAACAATTATACCCATACAAGTACCTTGTGGAAGTTGTTGCCCTCTATCTTCCTGTGGTCTCTCCCTGTTTCTCACCGTGCCTCCTCCCATTTCCTTGCACCTCTGCGTCTCCGCATATATCCCTATACTCAGAGCCGGCTCCGGTCAGTGACATGGGATGCCCAAATATGAGCATACCCATATATGGGCATCCATGCCACTGACCGGAGCCCGCTCTGTTGCGGATATGGAGAGAGACTGGGAGATTTACATCCCCTTATAATTCATATGGTGCATAGTACCGGCACGTATTGTTTTACCGGTACTGTGTACCTTCCTACTTTCACACTGGTACAGTATATGCTGCAGTGGGACTGAGAGGGATATATTGGTAACACATAGTCATTGTTGGGGGAACTCAATCCATTTTGAAAATAGTAATGCAATGTTTTTTACTTTTCTTTTTTTTCAGTAATGAAGAATGAAAAATTTCTGTTAAAATTGAATTGGAGGTGAACTGGATTCATCATCAACTCTGCACCAGTGTGAATTGATGTTCTTTAATGTTCTGATAAGGTACATGCAACATCTCTTCCTCAACCCCTGCACCACTCTCTGCCTCTTGCCTCTCTCTCTCCACCTCCCTGCTAAGCGTATTAACCCATCTAATGTAATCCACATTCCATGTCTCACTTTACTCTTCACTTCTCACGTGCCCTCTGGAATGTCTGCTCTCTGACTAACAAGGTCTATTTGTACATGACCTCTTCTGCTCTCATCATCCACCACCTCTCATTCCCCTCACCCCTGTCCTACTCGATACCTCAGCTTAATTGAACTCTCTCCTCTGACATCTACCCTTATCTCTAACCTCTCCTCACTTTCTGCTTAAACTAACTATCTTGTTAACTTTTACAATGCTATCATCTCCTCCCTCCTCCTCCCTCCTCCATCATATATATGCCCCTTCTAGGCTCTGACACACTCATCCCTCTAAGGCCATGATTATCATGGGCACATGCTTGGTCATCCACAGTGTGTGCGAGCGATGCAGAGCCGCCTCGGACCTCAGTGCAGGGATTGCTGCATACCCCCAGCATCTGTCACCCACAAAGAATACACACACTAATACTCCCCACAATACACACTATAATACCTCCTCAATACTAATCTCCCCAATAATATTATAGCTCCAAACACAATATACACAACACCCTTACACAAGATACACAATCTAGTACTCTCCTCTGCACCTCTACACACAATATAATACTCCCACACACACAATATACACACTACCCTCCTACCCCCATAAAATACAACCAATAATACACACATACTTTGTGGATGTTGGGACCAGCTCCCGGCATGCACCAGTGAAAGAGAGAGGCCCGCAGAAGCTTGGAAGAACGCCCTCTCTCCATCCGTGCCTTCCTCCGTTTCACATCTTCTCCCTGTCTCTCTCCCTCCCTTTCCTTGCATCTCCCTGCGTCTTTACGTATACCCAGTCAGTGACGGCTCTGGTCACGTGATGCCTTAATATGGGCTTATCCATATATGTTCCTCCACGTCACTAATGTGATGCCCGCACTGTTGCGGAGCTGGTACTTACGACGGGCACTTATTGTTTTATCAGTACTGCGTACCTGACTCTACCGGCCTACTTTCAACACTAGTACAATATGTGCTTCACTACGAGTGAGTGGGGAATATTGGCATCACACAGTCACTGTTGAATATGCCATTCAATCCATTTTGAAAATAGTAATGCAATGTGGTTTTGTTTTGTTTGCTTTTTGCAGTAATGAAGAATGGAAAAGTTATATTAAAATTAAATTGGAGGGGAACTAGATTCAGCATTTCATCATGAACTCTGCACTTGTGAGAATTTAACTTCTTGAATACCCTGACAGGTACACGCAACATTAAGACTATAATCTGCTGTGCAAGCTTTCGTGCTATACCTCCCCCTCAGGTTTTGATTTATACATTTGCTCCCTCAATTCATGTCCTCTAATATTTGAAAGCTCTCTCCTAGCATTTTCTCTTTACCACAGAACGTCATCCCAATGTAACCTCTCTCTTGTTCTTTCTGCTTGCTGTTTCCTCACTCCTCTGTTAAACTTTTCTAATTTCTCTAACTTCCACACTCCTGCTTTTATCCACATGTTCTCCTCTTTCCTTCCCCTACCTTTGCATGTGTCTACACACTGCACCATTTGTACAGACCTCTATTGCAGCTATTTCTGCACTGCTCAATGAAAAGCACTCTTTAATATCCTATTCTCTGTGCCCCCTCTCTCTGCGCCCCCTCTTTTGGCGCCTCCTCTCTCTGCGCCCCCTCTCTCTGCGCCTATCTGTCTCATTTTCTCTACGTCCCTCTCTCTCTACATAGAGCTATCTCTGTCTCTCTCTACACCTATCTCTGTGTCTTCTTCTATGTTTGCTGATGTGTGGGATATCTCTTATAATCTTGAACCTGCTCATATACACTGGCGACACACTTTATTCGAGCTCGGCTAGTCCCACGAATTCGGGTATACCCGGGTGTATTGAGGTTTGTGACTGTTTTCTGCCCGAGTACATTGGGTTATTTTCCAGGCAGGGATTGAAGCATTTTATTCCCGCTGGCTGCAATACTGCACAGTATATATATATATACTGCATTACAATTCATGAATTTATGCCATCTGGTAGACACGCGAAGCATTGCAGCCTATTAAATCCTAATCATTATCATTTAACAGATCAGCCAACCATCAGCCAGGCATGAACCCAGGCTGGGAAGGCAAACGCAACGGGGCTTGTCAGAGGTGAGGAGCGGCGCATTCCAGGTATCTGCCAGGTACATACTGGGTATTTGCTCGAATAAAGTGTGTCGGTGCAGTACACATCGGGCCTCCCTGCCTCTGCCTCCCTGCTAAGAGTGTTAACCTATCTAATGTAATCCACATTCCTTTCCTTACTTTTCTCTTCCCTTCTCCTATGCCATCTGGAATGTCCGTTCTCTGACTAACAAGGCTCTAGTTGTACATGACCTCTTCTGCTCTCATCATTCACAATCAGTCATTCCCCTCACCCCATCTTACCTGTCCCACTGATTTTCCTCTGCTTAATTAAACTCTCCTCTGACATCTACTCTAACCTCTCTGCTCTCTCTCTCTTTCCGCTTAAACTAACAATCTTATTAACTCTTACAATGCTATCCTCCTATCTATATGCCCCCTCTAGGCTCTGACACACTTGTCCCTCTAGCCCACACCCTTGGCTAAATTCCCAAACATGTTCATCACACTTCCACTCGCTGTTCTTAATGCCTATGAAGGAAATCACACAATTGATATTTGATTTTTCTACAGTAAAAATGTCTCCAGTCCTGTATAAAGCTGCTCTCTGGGGCCAAACCACACTACTTTTTTTTCACATTCATCAACACTCAAATTTAATTTACGCTGTCTTTTTTTCCCTGTATTTGACTCCCTCCACTAACCTTCTCCTCACACTTGCCATCCTTCCTTCACTTCTCCTCAAGCATTTGACTACTTCAGAGGCAAGGTGGATGCCACCCACAAGGAGATTCCTTCTGTCCCTTCCCCCTTCTCTCCTTCTACCTAATTCTCCTTCTGCATTTGACTCCTTTTCTTCTCTTACAGAGCTGGAAGCTAATCATCTTCTCTTCTCCCTCTACCACATGCCCTCTAGATCGTATCCCCTCACACCTTACTGCATCTCTTAGTCCCCACTCTCACCCACATCTTCAATTCCTCCCTATTCTCTGGCTCTTTACCCTCTTACTTTAAGCCTGTAGTGGTCACCCTTTTCTCAGAAACAACCTACACCCTATGTGCCTTACTAACTACTGCCCTGTATCCCTCCTGCTGTTTGTCTCCTAATTGCTAGAATGTCAACATTCTTAAATCACATTCCCTCCTGGATCCTTTACAACCTGCCTTTCGTACAGCTCGTTCTACAGACTGTGCTTAAAGCAAATTCCCAAGGTCACTTTTCCCTACTAATCCTACTTGATCTATCTGCTGCGTTTAATGCTCTCAATCACTCTCCTCCTTCATATTCTAAACTCTCTCTTGGTATCCGTAACACAGTTCTATCCTGGTTTTCATCATAACTTTCCTGTCACACATTCTCCATCTCTGTTGCTAACATGTCTTTGTCTTCTATTGATCTGTCTGTGGGTATACATCAGGGCTCTGTTCTGAGATCTCTCTTTCTCTCTACATACTATCATTTGGTGACCTCATCAACTCTTTGTGACAATCCTATAAATAACAAATACAAATATCAGGTCATGGGAATAAGTGATTTGGACATAAAAGTAACATTTCGGAAGTGTGGACAACTAATACATCTTGTAGATTGCCTTTACAGTGTGATGTCATTGATTCAGTAGATTGTGTGCAGACCAGGACTGCAGTACAGTGTCACTCACATGGATGACTTGCGTGGTAGAAGCTCAAGAACAAGGATGTCAAACTCCAGTCCTCGAGGGCAGCAAACAGGCCAGGTTTTCAGGATATCCCTACTGAAAACCTGGCCTGTTTGGGACCCTCGAGGACTGGAGTTTGACATGCATGCTCTAGAAGGAGCACAGCTGTGGGTGGGAGGTGGATTTGCTTTGCATCAAATGGTTTGGAGCAAGGTTTATTGTATGTATTATCATAATAACAATGCAATGCTTAACTTTTATTTCAGGAGGGATGACTGCAGAACAGAAGTGAATATTGAAGCCATGTGTTCCTTTTCTTGCAAAAGAGAAAATTTGAAGGACAGTTGAAGAGAAGGAAAATTACTACACAGAGACAGATAAGCAATGTGTATATTTCTCATTTACCATTTAGTATTTGTCGTTTTATTGACTCCACACAATCCGGCTGCTACGGGTTTCACATTGAATATTTTCATCTCTACTCTACCCCTTCCTGTGATCTGAACCATGCAAGTTTTCGTTGATTCAATACATCATGAGTAGAGGGTGGCTACAGTATGAAGTAAAGACCCAAGGACCACATCTACTACCATTCATAACAAGAACATGTGCAGTAGCGCACAGCTGCAGTTCTATGTGATTGTTATGAAAGGTTGAGGTGGTTCAATTCTATGAATCTGGAGTGGGATGGATCCTGTTTGCATCATATGGTTTCATCTAGGCCAGTAGATTATATAACTCTCAGTACAGGTTACACATGGCATCAGTATTAGTGATTTAAAGAGGAGGAAAGCTTCAATGTGGAGAACAAAGCCAAGTAATGTTGAAGTTACTCCTTTTACCATTTACTTGGTCAGTCTGTACTGTCTACTCCCCACACAGCTGCTAAGGATCTTCCATTTTAAATACTTTCACCTCCTATTCTGCACTGCTTTGCTGCCCATTATTCAGAGATGCGTTCCAGTCATGTTTACCACTCTGAATCTCTCTGCAGTCATTGGTTCAGCATATCATGGGTAGAGCATGGCTACAGATACAGCAAGCTATTATTATTTTACCGGCTGATCATCCATAATATTGCATTAAAACATAGAATATCACTTAATTTCCAAAAGATTCAGTGATGCTGATAATGCAGAATCTCACAACATTTCCCATCATAATGCCATAATGCACAAGTGGGAGAAATAATCCTTGCTATATCTGTACATTGTGTGACGTATTACCTCAATGACCAATGAGAGCAAGTACATCTTCTGTATAGAGCGGCTGTGTTATGATGCAGTTATTGATCATCATTGACATAATCACAAGAATCTTATGCAAAGGGAAATTGTCCGCAGCGAAGTGAGATTTCAGCCCCCAAACGTCTGTAATATTAATGCAATGTCTTACTTTTGTTGCAGTGAACACTGAAGAGACGGATCTACTACAACACTGTACAGGATGAGCATACGCTACAAGCAGCAAAATGATCTTGCAGTTGACAGTATGTTGTTCTGGTAATGTGCACAATTATTATTTATGGGCTACACACCACAGTGCTGGACATATTCTGTTAACTTCAACTCTACTCCTAACATGGAGATGTCTTCCTGGTGTTACTGATTCAGTACATCATATGCACAGTGTGGTTATGATATGATGGATTGATTTAATGAACCCACCAACCAATGATGACATCTGCATCATCTTCTGTAAAGTGCAGCTACAGCATGATATTATCAGCATTTGGTGCGGTATAATCAGAGGTATCTATGTGCTTTTGTGCCTGTTTTAAGTCCTCCAGCTTAACGCCCCTACACCTCCCACTACACAGGCATACTTACTTATGCATACACTGACATCTGGCATACCTACACACACCCCAGGGCCACTTCCTTCCCCTGATGTCAGGGAGAGGATGGGCATGCAGAGTGCAGTAAGTCTCCACGTTACTCTGGCCAACAGTCTTGGCCTACCTCCAGCATCTGTCACCCACAACATCTGTTCCCTCCTTGTAAAGTGCTGAACTATCTCACCTGGGTCAGTGCTATAGCTGATCACAGTGCCCGATCAGGATGTCACTGTGACAGGCAGCAGTGCAGATTGACCGGTCAATCAATGCAGTGCCGCAACATATGCACTAAATGAGATTTCCGTGCCCCCAGTCAGGTTACTCCCTGGGCAGTGACCCTGCTCACACCCTCCCCTAGTTCCACCTCTGATCACAATTATCTCTCTTGGAGAGTGTAGCAAATTGGAGTTGGGGGAATCTCACCTCTGCCATGCATGGTCACAATCTGGGCACAGGACCCAAATAGTGGGCAATGTGGCACTTCTTACAGTAGAGAATAAGTAACTTTATTCTTTACTTGTGTATTAAGGACCTTATTTGCATTAAATTCAGTCCACATGGGACCAAGACTTTCTGGCTTACTGAACAAAGTGGAATTGTTTCGTAGAGGGTGGAGAATTGTATTTTATCTGAAATTACCCCCTCTGCACAAAATACAAACAATTATACCCATACAAGTACCTTGTGGAAGTTGTTGCCCTCTATCTTCCTGTGGTCTCTCCCTGTTTCTCACCGTGCCTCCTCCCATTTCCTTGCACCTCTGCGTCTCCGCATATATCCCTATACTCAGAGCCGGCTCCTGTCAGTGACATGGGATGCCCAAATATGAGCATACCCATATATGGGCATCCATGCCACTGACCGGAGCCCGCTCTGTTGCGGATATGGAGAGAGACTGGGAGATTTACATCCCCTTATAATTCATATGGTGCATAGTACCGGCACGTATTGTTTTACCGGTACAGTGTACCTTCTTACTTTCACACTGGTACAGTATGTGCTGCAGTGGGACTGAGAGGGATATATTGGTAACACATAGTCATTGGTGGGGGAATTCAATCCATTTTGAAAATAGTAATGCATTGTTTTTTACTTTTTTTTTTGCAGTAATGAAGAATGAAAAAGTTCTGTTAAAATTGAATTGGACGTGAACTGGATTCAGCATCAACTCTGCACCAGTGTGAATTGATGTTCTTTAATGTTCTGATAAGGTACATGCAACATCTCTTCCTCAACCCCTGCACCACTCTCTGCCTCTTGCCTCTCTCTCTCCACCTCCCTGCTAAGCGTATTAACCCATCTAATGTAATCCACATTCCATGTCTCACTTTACTCTTCACTTCTCACGTGCCCTCTGGAATGTCTGCTCTCTGACTAACAAGGTCTATTTGTACATGACCTCTTCTGCTCTCATCATCCACCACCTCTCATTCCCCTCACCCCTGTCCTACTCGATACCTCAGCTTAATTGAACTCTCTCCTCTGACATCTACCCTTATCTCTAACCTCTCCTCACTTTCTGCTTAAACTAACTATCTTGTTAACTTTTACAATGCTATCATCTCCTCCCTCCTCCTCCCTCCTCCATCATATATATGCCCCTTCTAGGCTCTGACACACTCATCCCTCTAAGGCCATGATTATCATGGGCACATGCTTGGTCGTCCACAGTGTGTGCGAGCGATGCAGAGCCGCCTCGGACCTCAGTGCAGGGATTGCTGCATACCCCCAGCATCTGTCACCCACAAACAATACACACACTAATACTCCCCACAATACACACTATAATACCTCCTCAATACTAATCTCCCCAATAATATTATAGCTCCAAACACAATATACACAACACCCTTACACAAGATACACAATCTAGTACTCTCCTCTGCACCTCTACACACAATATAATACTCCCACACACACAATATACACACTACCCTCCTACCCCCATAAAATACAACCAATAATACACACACACTTTGTGGATGTTGGGACCAGCTCCCGGCATGCACCAGTGAAAGAGAGAGGCCCGCAGAAGCTCGGAAGAACTCCCTCCATCCGTGCCTTCCTCCGTTTCACATCTTCTCCCTGTCTCTCTCCCTCCCTTTCCTTGCATCTCCCTGCGTCTTTACGTATACCCAGTCAGTGACGGCTCGGGTCACGTGATGCCTTAATATGGGCTTATCCATATATGTTCATCCACGTCACTAATGTGATGCCCGCACTGTTGCGGAGCTGGTACTTACGACGGGCACTTATTGTTTTATCAGTACTGCGTACCTGACTCTACCGGCCTACTTTCAACACTAGTACAATATGTGCTTCACTACGAGTGAGTGGGGAATATTGGCATCACACAGTCACTGTTGAATATGCCATTCAATCCATTTTGAAAATAGTAATGCAATGTGGTTTTGTTTTGTTTGCTTTTTGCAGTAATGAAGAATGGAAAAGTTATATTAAAATTAAATTGGAGGGGGACTAGATTCAGCATTTCATCATGAACTCTGCACTTGTGAGAATTTAACTTCTTGAATACCCTGACAGGTACACGCAACATTAAGACTATAATCTGCTGTGCAAGCTTTCGTGCTATACCTCCCCCTCAGGTTTTGATTTATACATTTGCTCCCTCAATTCATGTCCTCTAATATTTGAAAGCTCTCTCCTAGCATTTTCTCTTTACCACAGAACGTCATCCCAATGTAACCTCTCTCTTGTTCTTTCTGCTTGCTGTTTCCTCACTCCTCTGTTAAACTTTTCTAATTTCTCTAACTTCCACACTCCTGCTTTTATCCACATGTTCTCCTCTTTCCTTCCCCTACCTTTGCATGTGTCTACACACTGCACCATTTGTACAGACCTCTATTGCAGCTATTTCTGCACTGCTCAATGAAAAGCACTCTTTAATATCCTATTCTCTGTGCCCCCTCTCTCTGCGCCCCCTCTTTTGGCGCCTCCTCTCTCTGCGCCCCCTCTCTCTGCGCCTATCTGTCTCATTCTCTCTACGTCCCTCTCTCTCTACATAGAGCTATCTCTGTCTCTCTCTACACCTATCTCTGTGTCTTCTTCTATGTTTGCTGATGTGTGGGATATCTCTTATAATCTTGAACCTGCTCATATACACTGGCGACACACTTTATTCGAGCTCGGCTAGTCCCACGAATTCGGGTATACCCGGGTGTATTGAGGTTTGTGACTGTTTTCTGCCCGAGTACATTGGGTTATTTTCCAGGCAGGGATTGAAGCATTTTATTCCCGCTGGCTGCAATACTGCACAGTATATATATATATATATATATACTGCATTACAATTCATGAATTTATGCCATCTGGTAGACACGCGAAGCATTGCAGCCTATTAAATCCTAATCATTATCATTTAACAGATCAGCCAACCATCAGCCAGGCATGAACCCAGGCTGGGAAGGCAAACGCAACGGGGCTTGTCAGAGGTGAGGAGCGGCGCATTCCAGGTATCTGCCAGGTACATACTGGGTATTTGCTCGAATAAAGTGTGTCGGTGCAGTACACATCGGGCCTCCCTGCCTCTGCCTCCCTGCTAAGAGTGTTAACCTATCTAATGTAATCCACATTCCTTTCCTTACTTTTCTCTTCCCTTCTCCTATGCCATCTGGAATGTCCGTTCTCTGACTAACAAGGCTCTAGTTGTACATGACCTCTTCTGCTCTCATCATTCACAATCAGTCATTCCCCTCACCCCATCTTACCTGTCCCACTGATTTGCCTCTGCTTAATTAAACTCTCCTCTGACATCTACTCTAACCTCTCTGCTCTCTCTCTCTTTCCGCTTAAACTAACAATCTTATTAACTCTTACAATGCTATCCTCCTATCTATATGCCCCCTCTAGGCTCTGACACACTTGTCCCTCTAGCCCACACCCTTGGCTAAATTCCCAAACATGTTCATCACACTTCCACTCGCTGTTCTTAATGCCTATGAAGGAAATCACACAATTGATATTTGATTTTTCTACAGTAAAAATGTCTCCAGTCCTGTATAAAGCTGCTCTCTGGGGCCAAACCACACTACTTTTTTTTCACATTCATCAACACTCAAATTTAATTTACGCTGTCTTTTTTTCCCTGTATTTGACTCCCTCCACTAACCTTCTCCTCACACTTGCCATCCTTCCTTCACTTCTCCTCAAGCATTTGACTACTTCAGAGGCAAGGTGGATGCCACCCACAAGGAGATTCCTTCTGTCCCTTCCCCCTTCTCTCCTTCTACCTAATTCTCCTTCTGCATTTGACTCCTTTTCTTCTCTTACAGAGCTGGAAGCTAATCATCTTCTCTTCTCCCTCTACCACATGCCCTCTAGATCGTATCCCCTCACACCTTACTGCATCTCTTAGTCCCCACTCTCACCCACATCTTCAATTCCTCCCTATTCTCTGGCTCTTTACCCTCTTACTTTAAGCCTGTAGTGGTCACCCTTTTCTCAGAAACAACCTACACCCTATGTGCCTTACTAACTACCGCCCTGTATCCCTCCTGCTGTTTGTCTCCTAATTGCTAGAATGTCAACATTCTTAAATCACATTCCCTCCTGGATCCTTTACAACCTGCCTTTCGTACAGCTCGTTCTACAGACTGTGCTCAAAGCAAATTCCCAAGGTCACTTTTCCCTACTAATCCTACTTGATCTATCTGCTGCGTTTGATGCTCTCAATCACTCTCCTCCTTCATATTCTAAACTCTCTCTTGGTATCCGTAACACAGTTCTATCCTGGTTTTCATCATAACTTTCCTGTCACACATTCTCCATCTCTGTTGCTAACATGTCTTTGTCTTCTATTGATCTGTCTGTGGGTATACATCAGGGCTCTGTTCTGAGATCTCTCTTTCTCTCTACATACTATCATTTGGTGACCTCATCAACTCTTTGTGACAATCCTATAAATAACAAATACAAATATCAGGTCATGGGAATAAGTGATTTGGACATAAAAGTAACATTTCGGAAGTGTGGACAACTAATACATCTTGTAGATTGCCTTTACAGTGTGATGTCATTGATTCAGTAGATTGTGTGCAGACCAGGACTGCAGTACAGTGTCACTCACATGGATGACTTGCGTGGTAGAAGCTCAAGAACAAGGATGTCAAACTCCAGTCCTCGAGGGCAGCAAACAGGCCAGGTTTTCAGGATATCCCTACTGAAAACCTGGCCTGTTTGGGACCCTCGAGGACTGGAGTTTGACATGCATGCTCTAGAAGGAGCACAGCTGTGGGTGGGAGGTGGATTTGCTTTGCATCAAATGGTTTGGAGCAAGGTTTATTGTATGTATTATCATAATAACAATGCAATGCTTAACTTTTATTTCAGGAGGGATGACTGCAGAACAGAAGTGAATATTGAAGCCATGTGTTCCTTTTCTTGCAAAAGAGAAAATTTGAAGGACAGTTGAAGAGAAGGAAAATTACTACACAGAGACAGATAAGCAATGTGTATATTTCTCATTTACCATTTAGTATTTGTCGTTTTATTGACTCCACACAATCCGGCTGCTACGGGTTTCACATTGAATATTTTCATCTCTACTCTACCCCTTCCTGTGATCTGAACCATGCAAGTTTTCGTTGATTCAATACATCATGAGTAGAGGGTGGCTACAGTATGAAGTAAAGACCCAAGGACCACATCTACTACCATTCATAACAAGAACATGTGCAGTAGCGCACAGCTGCAGTTCTATGTGATTGTTATGAAAGGTTGAGGTGGTTCAATTCTATGAATCTGGAGTGGGATGGATCCTGTTTGCATCATATGGTTTCATCTAGGCCAGTAGATTATATAACTCTCAGTACAGGTTACACATGGCATCAGTATTAGTGATTTAAAGAGGAGGAAAGCTTCAATGTGGAGAACAAAGCCAAGTAATGTTGAAGTTACTCCTTTTACCATTTACTTGGTCAGTCTGTACTGTCTACTCCCCACACAGCTGCTAAGGATCTTCCATTTTAAATACTTTCACCTCCTATTCTGCACTGCTTTGCTGCCCATTATTCAGAGATGCGTTCCAGTCATGTTTACCACTCTGAATCTCTCTGCAGTCATTGGTTCAGCACATCATGGGTAGAGCATGGCTACAGATACAGCAAGCTATTATTATTTTACCGGCTGATCATCCATAATATTGCATTAAAACATAGAATATCACTTAATTTCCAAAAGATTCAGTGATGCTGATAATGCAGAATCTCACAACATTTCCCATCATAATGCCATAATGCACCAGTGGGAGAAATAATCCTTGCTATATCTGTACATTGTGTGACGTATTACCTCCATGACCATTGAGAGCAAGTACATCTTCTGTATAGAGCGGCTGTGTTATGATGCAGTTATTGATCATCATTGACATAATCACAAGAATCTTATGCAAAGGGAAATTGTCCGCAGCGAAGTGAGATTTCAGCCCCCAAACGTCTGTAATATTAATGCAATGTCTTACTTTTGTTGCAGTGAACACTGAAGAGACGGATCTACTACAACACTGTACAGGATGAGCATACGCTACAAGCAGCAAAATGATCTTGCAGTTGACAGTATGTTGTTCTGGTAATGTGCACAATTATTATTTATGGGCTACACACCACAGTGCTGGACATATTCTGTTAACTTCAACTCTACTCCTAACATGGAGATGTCTTCCTGGTGTTACTGATTCAGTACATCATATGCACAGTGTGGTTATGATATGATGGATTGATTTAATGAACCCACCAACCAATGATGACATCTGCATCATCTTCTGTAAAGTGCAGCTACAGCATGATATTATCAGCATTTGGTGCGGTATAATCAGAGGTATCTATGTGCTTTTGTGCCTGTTTTAAGTCCTCCAGCTTAACGCCCCTACACCTCCCACTACACAGGCATACTTGCTTATGCATACACTGACATCTGGCATACCTACACACACCCCAGGGCCACTTCCTTCCCCTGATGTCAGGGAGAGGATGGGCATGCAGAGTGCAGTAAGTCTCCACGTTACTCTGGCCAACAGTCTTGGCCTACCTCCAGCATCTGTCACCCACAACATCTGTTCCCTCCTTGTAAAGTGCTGAACTATCTCACCTGGGTCAGTGCTATAGCTGATCACAGTGCCCGATCAGGATGTCACTGTGACAGGCAGCAGTGCAGATTGACCGGTCAATCAATGCAGTGCCGCAACATATGCACTAAATGAGATTTCCGTGCCCCCAGTCAGGTTACTCCCTGGGCAGTGACCCTGCTCACACCCTCCCCTAGTTCCACCTCTGATCACAATTATCTCTCTTGGAGAGTGTAGCAAATTGGAGTTGGGGGAATCTCACCTCTGCCATGCATGGTCACAATCTGGGCACAGGACCCAAATAGTGGGCAATGTGGCACTTCTTACAGTAGAGAATAAGTAACTTTATTCTTTACTTGTGTATTAAGGACCTTCTTTGCATTAAATTCAGTCCACATGGGACCAAGACTTTCTGGCTTACTGAACAAAGTGGAATTGTTTCGTAGAGGGTGGAGAATTGTATTTTATCTGAAATTACCCCCTCTGCACAAAATACAAACAATTATACCCATACAAGTACCTTGTGGAAGTTGTTGCCCTCTATCTTCCTGTGGTCTCTCCCTGTTTCTCACCGTGCCTCCTCCCATTTCCTTGCACCTCTGCGTCTCCGCATATATCCCTATACTCAGAGCCGGCTCCGGTCAGTGACATGGGATGCCCAAATATGAGCATACCCATATATGGGCATCCATGCCACTGACCGGAGCCCGCTCTGTTGCGGATATGGAGAGAGACTGGGAGATTTACATCCCCTTATAATTCATATGGTGCATAGTACCGGCACGTATTGTTTTACCGGTACTGTGTACCTTCCTACTTTCACACTGGTACAGTATATGCTGCAGTGGGACTGAGAGGGATATATTGGTAACACATAGTCATTGTTGGGGGAATTCAATCCATTTTGAAAATAGTAATGAAATGTTTTTTACTTTTCTTTTTTTTCAGTAATGAAGAATGAAACATTTCTGTTAAAATTGAATTGGAGGTGAACTGGATTCATCATCAACTCTGCACCAGTGTGAATTGATGTTCTTTAATGTTCTGATAAGGTACATGCAACATCTCTTCCTCAACCCCTGCACCACTCTCTGCCTCTTGCCTCTCTCTCTCCACCTCCCTGCTAAGCGTATTAACCCATCTAATGTAATCCACATTCCATGTCTCACTTTACTCTTCACTTCTCACGTGCCCTCTGGAATGACTGCTCTCTGACTAACAAGGTCTATTTGTACATGACCTCTTCTGCTCTCATCCACCACCTCTCATTCCCCTCACCCCTGTCCTACTCGATACCTCAGCTTAATTGAACTCTCTCCTCTGACATCTACCCTTATCTCTAACCTCTCCTCACTTTCTGCTTAAACTAACTATCTTGTTAACTTTTACAATGCTATCATCTCCTCCTCCCTCCTCCTCCTTCCTCCTCCCTCCTCCATTATATATATACCCCTTCTAGGCTCTGACACTCTCATCCCTCTAAGGCCATGATTATCATGGGCACATGCTTGGTCGTCCACAGTGCGTGCGAGCGATGCAGAGCCGCCTCGGACCTCAGTGCAGGGATTGCTGCATACCCCCAGCATCTGTCACCCACAAACAATACACACACTAATACTCCCCACAATACACACTATAATACCTCCTCAATACTAATCTCCCCAATAATATTATAGCTCCAAACACAATATACACAACACCCTTACACAAGATACACAATCTAGTACTCTCCTCTGCACCTCTACACACAATATAATACTCCCACACACACAATATACACACTACCCTCCTACCCCCATAAAATACAACCAATAATACACACACACTTTGTGGATGTTGGGACCAGCTCCCGGCATGCACCAGTGAAAGAGAGAGGCCCGCAGAAGCTCGGAAGAACTCCCTCCATCCGTGCCTTCCTCCGTTTCACATCTTCTCCCTGTCTCTCTCCCTCCCTTTCCTTGCATCTCCCTGCGTCTTTACGTATACCCAGTCAGTGACGGCTCTGGTCACGTGATGCCTTAATATGGGCTTATCCATATATGTTCATCCACGTCACTAATGTGATGCCCGCACTGTTGCGGAGCTGGTACTTACGACGGGCACTTATTGTTTTATCAGTACTGCGTACCTGACTCTACCGGCCTACTTTCAACACTAGTACAATATGTGCTTCACTACGAGTGAGTGGGGAATATTGGCATCACACAGTCACTGTTGAATATGCCATTCAATCCATTTTGAAAATAGTAATGCAATGTGGTTTTGTTTTGTTTGCTTTTTGCAGTAATGAAGAATGGAAAAGTTATATTAAAATTAAATTGGAGGGGGACTAGATTCAGCATTTCATCATGAACTCTGCACTTGTGAGAATTTAACTTCTTGAATACCCTGACAGGTACACGCAACATTAAGACTATAATCTGCTGTGCAAGCTTTCGTGCTATACCTCCCCCTCAGGTTTTGATTTATACATTTGCTCCCTCAATTCATGTCCTCTAATATTTGAAAGCTCTCTCCTAGCATTTTCTCTTTACCACAGAACGTCATCCCAATGTAACCTCTCTCTTGTTCTTTCTGCTTGCTGTTTCCTCACTCCTCTGTTAAACTTTTCTAATTTCTCTAACTTCCACACTCCTGCTTTTATCCACATGTTCTCCTCTTTCCTTCCCCTACCTTTGCATGTGTCTACACACTGCACCATTTGTACAGACCTCTATTGCAGCTATTTCTGCACTGCTCAATGAAAAGCACTCTTTAATATCCTATTCTCTGTGCCCCCTCTCTCTGCGCCCCCTCTTTTGGCGCCTCCTCTCTCTGCGCCCCCTCTCTCTGCGCCTATCTGTCTCATTCTCTCTACGTCCCTCTCTCTCTACATAGAGCTATCTCTGTCTCTCTCTACACCTATCTCTGTCTCCTTCTATGTTTGCTGATGTGTGGGATATCTCTTATAATCTTGAACCTGCTCATATACACATCGGGCCTCCCTGCCTCTGCCTCCCTGCTAAGAGTGTTAACCTATCTAATGTAATCCACATTCCTTTCCTTACTTTTCTCTTCCCTTCTCCTATGCCATCTGGAATGTCCGTTCTCTGACTAACAAGGCTCTAGTTGTACATGACCTCTTCTGCTCTCATCATTCACAATCAGTCATTCCCCTCACCCCATCTTACCTGTCCCACTGATTTTCCTCTGCTTAATTAAACTCTCCTCTGACATCTACTCTAACCTCTCTGCTCTCTCTCTCTTTCCGCTTAAACTAACAATCTTATTAACTCTTACAATGCTATCCTCCTATCTATATGCCCCCTCTAGGCTCTGACACACTTGTCCCTCTAGCCCACACCCTTGGCTAAATTCCCAAACATGTTCATCACACTTCCACTCGCTGTTCTTAATGCCTATGAAGGAAATCACACAATTGATATTTGATTTTTCTACAGTAAAAATGTCTCCAGTCCTGTATAAAGCTGCTCTCTGGGGCCAAACCACACTACTTTTTTTTCACATTCATCAACACTCAAATTTAATTTACGCTGTCTTTTTTTCCCTGTATTTGACTCCCTCCACTAACCTTCTCCTCACACTTGCCATCCTTCCTTCACTTCTCCTCAAGCATTTGACTACTTCAGAGGCAAGGTGGATGCCACCCACAAGGAGATTCCTTCTGTCCCTTCCCCCTTCTCTCCTTCTACCTAATTCTCCTTCTGCATTTGACTCCTTTTCTTCTCTTACAGAGCTGGAAGCTAATCATCTTCTCTTCTCCCTCTACCACATGCCCTCTAGATCGTATCCCCTCACACCTTACTGCATCTCTTAGTCCCCACTCTCACCCACATCTTCAATTCCTCCCTATTCTCTGGCTCTTTACCCTCTTACTTTAAGCCTGTAGTGGTCACCCTTTTCTCAGAAACAACCTACACCCTATGTGCCTTACTAACTACTGCCCTGTATCCCTCCTGCTGTTTGTCTCCTAATTGCTAGAATGTCAACATTCTTAAATCACATTCCCTCCTGGATCCTTTACAACCTGCCTTTCGTACAGCTCGTTCTACAGACTGTGCTTAAAGCAAATTCCCAAGGTCACTTTTCCCTACTAATCCTACTTGATCTATCTGCTGCGTTTGATGCTCTCAATCACTCTCCTCCTTCATATTCTAAACTCTCTCTTGGTATCCGTAACACAGTTCTATCCTGGTTTTCATCATAACTTTCCTGTCACACATTCTCCATCTCTGTTGCTAACATGTCTTTGTCTTCTATTGATCTGTCTGTGGGTATACATCAGGGCTCTGTTCTGAGATCTCTCTTTCTCTCTACATACTATCATTTGGTGACCTCATCAACTCTTTGTGACAATCCTATAAATAACAAATACAAATATCAGGTCATGGGAATAAGTGATTTGGACATAAAAGTAACATTTCGGAAGTGTGGACAACTAATACATCTTGTAGATTGCCTTTACAGTGTGATGTCATTGATTCAGTAGATTGTGTGCAGACCAGGACTGCAGTACAGTGTCACTCACATGGATGACTTGCGTGGTAGAAGCTCAAGAACAAGGATGTCAAACTCCAGTCCTCGAGGGCAGCAAACAGGCCAGGTTTTCAGGATATCCCTACTGAAAACCTGGCCTGTTTGGGACCCTCGAGGACTGGAGTTTGACATGCATGCTCTAGAAGGAGCACAGCTGTGGGTGGGAGGTGGATTTGCTTTGCATCAAATGGTTTGGAGCAAGGTTTATTGTATGTATTATCATAATAACAATGCAATGCTTAACTTTTATTTCAGGAGGGATGACTGCAGAACAGAAGTGAATATTGAAGCCATGTGTTCCTTTTCTTGCAAAAGAGAAAATTTGAAGGACAGTTGAAGAGAAGGAAAATTACTACACAGAGACAGATAAGCAATGTGTATATTTCTCATTTACCATTTAGTATTTGTCGTTTTATTGACTCCACACAATCCGGCTGCTACGGGTTTCACATTGAATATTTTCATCTCTACTCTACCCCTTCCTGTGATCTGAACCATGCAAGTTTTCGTTGATTCAATACATCATGAGTAGAGGGTGGCTACAGTATGAAGTAAAGACCCAAGGACCACATCTACTACCATTCATAACAAGAACATGTGCAGTAGCGCACAGCTGCAGTTCTATGTGATTGTTATGAAAGGTTGAGGTGGTTCAATTCTATGAATCTGGAGTGGGATGGATCCTGTTTGCATCATATGGTTTCATCTAGGCCAGTAGATTATATAACTCTCAGTACAGGTTACACATGGCATCAGTATTAGTGATTTAAAGAGGAGGAAAGCTTCAATGTGGAGAACAAAGCCAAGTAATGTTGAAGTTACTCCTTTTACCATTTACTTGGTCAGTCTGTACTGTCTACTCTCCACACAGCTGCTAAGGATCTTCCATTTTAAATACTTTCACCTCCTATTCTGCACTGCTTTGCTGCCCATTATTCAGAGATGCGTTCCAGTCATGTTTACCACTCTGAATCTCTCTGCAGTCATTGGTTCAGCACATCATGGGTAGAGCATGGCTACAGATACAGCAAGCTATTATTATTTTACCGGCTGATCATCCATAATATTGCATTAAAACATAGAATATCACTTAATTTCCAAAAGATTCAGTGATGCTGATAATGCAGAATCTCACAACATTTCCCATCATAATGCCATAATGCACAAGTGGGAGAAATAATCCTTGCTATATCTGTACATTGTGTGACGTATTACCTCAATGACCAATGAGAGCAAGTACATCTTCTGTATAGAGCGGCTGTGTTATGATGCAGTTATTGATCATCATTGACATAATCACAAGAATCTTATGCAAAGGGAAATTGTCCGCAGCGAAGTGAGATTTCAGCCCCCAAACGTCTGTAATATTAATGCAATGTCTTACTTTTGTTGCAGTGAACACTGAAGAGACGGATCTACTACAACACTGTACAGGATGAGCATACGCTACAAGCAGCAAAATGATCTTGCAGTTGACAGTATGTTGTTCTGGTAATGTGCACAATTATTATTTATGGGCTACACACCACAGTGCTGGACATATTCTGTTAACTTCAACTCTACTCCTAACATGGAGATGTCTTCCTGGTGTTACTGATTCAGTACATCATATGCACAGTGTGGTTATGATATGATGGATTGATTTAATGAACCCACCAACCAATGATGACATCTGCATCATCTTCTGTAAAGTGCAGCTACAGCATGATATTATCAGCATTTGGTGCGGTATAATCAGAGGTATCTATGTGCTTTTGTGCCTGTTTTAAGTCCTCCAGCTTAACGCCCCTACACCTCCCACTACACAGGCATACTTACTTATGCATACACTGACATCTGGCATACCTACACACACCCCAGGGCCACTTCCTTCCCCTGATGTCAGGGAGAGGATGGGCATGCAGAGTGCAGTAAGTCTCCACGTTACTCTGGCCAACAGTCTTGGCCTACCTCCAGCATCTGTCACCCACAACATCTGTTCCCTCCTTGTAAAGTGCTGAACTATCTCACCTGGGTCAGTGCTATAGCTGATCACAGTGCCCGATCAGGATGTCACTGTGACAGGCAGCAGTGCAGATTGACCGGTCAATCAATGCAGTGCCGCAACATATGCACTAAATGAGATTTCCGTGCCCCCAGTCAGGTTACTCCCTGGGCAGTGACCCTGCTCACACCCTCCCCTAGTTCCACCTCTGATCACAATTATCTCTCTTGGAGAGTGTAGCAAATTGGAGTTGGGGGAATCTCACCTCTGCCATGCATGGTCACAATCTGGGCACAGGACCCAAATAGTGGGCAATGTGGCACTTCTTACAGTAGAGAATAAGTAACTTTATTCTTTACTTGTGTATTAAGGACCTTATTTGCATTAAATTCAGTCCACATGGGACCAAGACTTTCTGGCTTACTGAACAAAGTGGAATTGTTTCGTAGAGGGTGGAGAATTGTATTTTATCTGAAATTACCCCCTCTGCACAAAATACAAACAATTATACCCATACAAGTACCTTGTGGAAGTTGTTGCCCTCTATCTTCCTGTGGTCTCTCCCTGTTTCTCACCGTGCCTCCTCCCATTTCCTTGCACCTCTGCGTCTCCGCATATATCCCTATACTCAGAGCCGGCTCCGGTCAGTGACATGGGATGCCCAAATATGAGCATACCCATATATGGGCATCCATGCCACTGACCGGAGCCCGCTCTGTTGCGGATATGGAGAGAGACTGGGAGATTTACATCCCCTTATAATTCATATGGTGCATAGTACCGGCACGTATTGTTTTACCGGTACTGTGTACCTTCCTACTTTCACACTGGTACAGTATATGCTGCAGTGGGACTGAGAGGGATATATTGGTAACACATAGTCATTGTTGGGGGAATTCAATCCATTTTGAAAATAGTAATGAAATGTTTTTTACTTTTCTTTTTTTTCAGTAATGAAGAATGAAACATTTCTGTTAAAATTGAATTGGAGGTGAACTGGATTCATCATCAACTCTGCACCAGTGTGAATTGATGTTCTTTAATGTTCTGATAAGGTACATGCAACATCTCTTCCTCAACCCCTGCACCACTCTCTGCCTCTTGCCTCTCTCTCTCCACCTCCCTGCTAAGCGTATTAACCCATCTAATGTAATCCACATTCCATGTCTCACTTTACTCTTCACTTCTCACGTGCCCTCTGGAATGACTGCTCTCTGACTAACAAGGTCTATTTGTACATGACCTCTTCTGCTCTCATCCACCACCTCTCATTCCCCTCACCCCTGTCCTACTCGATACCTCAGCTTAATTGAACTCTCTCCTCTGACATCTACCCTTATCTCTAACCTCTCCTCACTTTCTGCTTAAACTAACTATCTTGTTAACTTTTACAATGCTATCATCTCCTCCTCCCTCCTCCTCCTTCCTCCTCCGTCCTCCATTATATATATACCCCTTCTAGGCTCTGACACTCTCATCCCTCTAAGGCCATGATTATCATGGGCACATGCTTGGTCGTCCACAGTGCGTGCGAGCGATGCAGAGCCGCCTCGGACCTCAGTGCAGGGATTGCTGCATACCCCCAGCATCTGTCACCCACAAACAATACACACACTAATACTTCCCACAATACACACTATAATACCTCCTCAATACTAATCTCCCCAATAATATTATAGCTCCAAACACAATATACACAACACCCTTACACAAGATACACAATCTAGTACTCTCCTCTGCACCTCTACACACAATATAATACTCCCACACACACAATATACACACTACCCTCCTACCCCCATAAAATACAACCAATAATACACACACACTTTGTGGATGTTGGGACCAGCTCCCGGCATGCACCAGTGAAAGAGAGAGGCCCGCAGAAGCTCGGAAGAACTCCCTCCATCCGTGCCTTCCTCCGTTTCACATCTTCTCCCTGTCTCTCTCCCTCCCTTTCCTTGCATCTCCCTGCGTCTTTACGTATACCCAGTCAGTGACGGCTCTGGTCACGTGATGCCTTAATATGGGCTTATCCATATATGTTCATCCACGTCACTAATGTGATGCCCGCACTGTTGCGGAGCTGGTACTTACGACGGGCACTTATTGTTTTATCAGTACTGCGTACCTGACTCTACCGGCCTACTTTCAACACTAGTACAATATGTGCTTCACTACGAGTGAGTGGGGAATATTGGCATCACACAGTCACTGTTGAATATGCCATTCAATCCATTTTGAAAATAGTAATGCAATGTGGTTTTGTTTTGTTTGCTTTTTGCAGTAATGAAGAATGGAAAAGTTATATTAAAATTAAATTGGAGGGGGACTAGATTCAGCATTTCATCATGAACTCTGCACTTGTGAGAATTTAACTTCTTGAATACCCTGACAGGTACACGCAACATTAAGACTATAATCTGCTGTGCAAGCTTTCGTGCTATACCTCCCCCTCAGGTTTTGATTTATACATTTGCTCCCTCAATTCATGTCCTCTAATATTTGAAAGCTCTCTCCTAGCATTTTCTCTTTACCACAGAACGTCATCCCAATGTAACCTCTCTCTTGTTCTTTCTGCTTGCTGTTTCCTCACTCCTCTGTTAAACTTTTCTAATTTCTCTAACTTCCACACTCCTGCTTTTATCCACATGTTCTCCTCTTTCCTTCCCCTACCTTTGCATGTGTCTACACACTGCACCATTTGTACAGACCTCTATTGCAGCTATTTCTGCACTGCTCAATGAAAAGCACTCTTTAATATCCTATTCTCTGCGCCCCCTCTTTTGGCGCCTCCTCTCTCTGCGCCCCCTCTCTCTGCGCCTATCTGTCTCATTCTCTCTACGTCCCTCTCTCTCTACATAGAGCTATCTCTGTCTCTCTCTACACCTATCTCTGTGTCTCCTTCTATGTTTGCTGATGTGTGGGATATCTCTTATAATCTTGAACCTGCTCATATACACATCGGGCCTCCCTGCCTCTGCCTCCCTGCTAAGAGTGTTAACCTATCTAATGTAATCCACATTCCTTTCCTTACTTTTCTCTTCCCTTCTCCTATCCCATCTGGAATGTCCGTTCTCTGACTAACAAGGCTCTAGTTGTACATGACCTCTTCTGCTCTCATCATTCACAATCAGTCATTCCCCTCACCCCATCTTACCTGTCCCACTGATTTGCCTCTGCTTAATTAAACTCTCCTCTGACATCTACTCTAACCTCTTGCTCTCTCTCTCTTTCCGCTTAAACTAACAATCTTATTAACTCTTACAATGCTATCCTCCTATCTATATGCCCCCTCTAGGCTCTGACACACTTGTCCCTCTAGCCCACACCCTTGGCTAAATTCCCAAACATGTTCATCACACTTCCACTCGCTGTTCTTAATGCCTATGAAGGAAATCACACAATTGATATTTGATTTTTCTACAGTAAAAATGTCTCCAGTCCTGTATAAAGCTGCTCTCTGGGGCCAAACCACACTACTTTTTTTTCACATTCATCAACACTCAAATTTAATTTACGCTGTCTTTTTTTCCCTGTATTTGACTCCCTCCACTAACCTTCTCCTCACACTTGCCATCCTTCCTTCACTTCTCCTCAAGCATTTGACTACTTCAGAGGCAAGGTGGATGCCACCCACAAGGAGATTCCTTCTGTCCCTTCCCCCTTCTCTCCTTCTACCTAATTCTCCTTCTGCATTTGACTCCTTTTCTTCTCTTACAGAGCTGGAAGCTAATCATCTTCTCTTCTCCCTCTACCACATGCCCTCTAGATCGTATCCCCTCACACCTTACTGCATCTCTTAGTCCCCACTCTCACCCACATCTTCAATTCCTCCCTATTCTCTGGCTCTTTACCCTCTTACTTTAAGCCTGTAGTGGTCACCCTTTTCTCAGAAACAACCTACACCCTATGTGCCTTACTAACTACCGCCCTGTATCCCTCCTGCTGTTTGTCTCCTAATTGCTAGAATGTCAACATTCTTAAATCACATTCCCTCCTGGATCCTTTACAACCTGCCTTTCGTACAGCTCGTTCTACAGACTGTGCTTAAAGCAAATTCCCAAGGTCACTTTTCCCTACTAATCCTACTTGATCTATCTGCTGCGTTTGATGCTCTCAATCACTCTCCTCCTTCATATTCTAAACTCTCTCTTGGTATCCGTAACACAGTTCTATCCTGGTTTTCATCATAACTTTCCTGTCACACATTCTCCATCTCTGTTGCTAACATGTCTTCGTCTTCTATTGATCTGTCTGTGGGTATACATCAGGGCTCTGTTCTGAGATCTCTCTTTCTCTCTACATACTATCATTTGGTGACCTCATCAACTCTTTGTGACAATCCTATAAATAACAAATACAAATATCAGGTCATGGGAATAAGTGATTTGGACATAAAAGTAACATTTCGGAAGTGTGGACAACTAATACATCTTGTAGATTGCCTTTTCAGTGTGATGTCATTGATTCAGTAGATTGTGTGCAGACCAGGACTGCAGTACAGTGTCACTCACATGGATGACTTGCGTGGTAGAAGCTCAAGAACAAGGATGTCAAACTCCAGTCCTCGAGGGCAGCAAACAGGCCAGGTTTTCAGGATATCCCTACTGAAAACCTGGCCTGTTTGGGACCCTCGAGGACTGGAGTTTGACATGCATGCTCTAGAAGGAGCACAGCTGTGGGTGGGAGGTGGATTTGCTTTGCATCAAATGGTTTGGAGCAAGGTTTATTGTATGTATTATCATAATAACAATGCAATGCTTAACTTTTATTTCAGGTGGGATGACTGCAGAACAGAAGTGAATATTGAAGCCATGTGTTCCTTTTCTTGCAAAAGAGAAAATTTGAAGGACAGTTGAAGAGAAGGAAAATTACTACACAGAGACAGATAAGCAATGTGTATATTTCTCATTTACCATTTAGTATTTGTCGTTTTATTGACTCCACACAATCCGGCTGCTACGGGTTTCACATTGAATATTTTCATCTCTACTCTACCCCTTCCTGTGATCTGAACCATGCAAGTTTTCGTTGATTCAATACATCATGAGTAGAGGGTGGCTACAGTATGAAGTAAAGACCCAAGGACCACATCTACTACCATTCATAACAAGAACATGTGCAGTAGCGCACAGCTGCAGTTCTATGTGATTGTTATGAAAGGTTGAGGTGGTTCAATTCTATGAATCTGGAGTGGGATGGATCCTGTTTGCATCATATGGTTTCATCTAGGCCAGTAGATTATATAACTCTCAGTACAGGTTACACATGGCATCAGTATTAGTGATTTAAAGAGGAGGAAAGCTTCAATGTGGAGAACAAAGCCAAGTAATGTTGAAGTTACTCCTTTTACCATTTACTTGGTCAGTCTGTACTGTCTACTCCCCACACAGCTGCTAAGGATCTTCCATTTTAAATACTTTCACCTCCTATTCTGCACTGCTTTGCTGCCCATTATTCAGAGATGCGTTCCAGTCATGTTTACCACTCTGAATCTCTCTGCAGTCATTGGTTCAGCACATCATGGGTAGAGCATGGCTACAGATACAGCAAGCTATTATTATTTTACCGGCTGATCATCCATAATATTGCATTAAAACATAGAATATCACTTAATTTCCAAAAGATTCAGTGATGCTGATAATGCAGAATCTCACAACATTTCCCATCATAATGCCATAATGCACCAGTGGGAGAAATAATCCTTGCTATATCTGTACATTGTGTGACGTATTACCTCCATGACCATTGAGAGCAAGTACATCTTCTGTATAGAGCGGCTGTGTTATGATGCAGTTATTGATCATCATTGACATAATCACAAGAATCTTATGCAAAGGGAAATTGTCCGCAGCGAAGTGAGATTTCAGCCCCCAAACGTCTGTAATATTAATGCAATGTCTTACTTTTGTTGCAGTGAACACTGAAGAGACGGATCTACTACAACACTGTACAGGATGAGCATACGCTACAAGCAGCAAAATGATCTTGCAGTTGACAGTATGTTGTTCTGGTAATGTGCACAATTATTATTTATGGGCTACACACCACAGTGCTGGACATATTCTGTTAACTTCAACTCTACTCCTAACATGGAGATGTCTTCCTGGTGTTACTGATTCAGTACATCATATGCACAGTGTGGTTATGATATGATGGATTGATTTAATGAACCCACCAACCAATGATGACATCTGCATCATCTTCTGTAAAGTGCAGCTACAGCATGATATTATCAGCATTTGGTGCGGTATAATCAGAGGTATCTATGTGCTTTTGTGCCTGTTTTAAGTCCTCCAGCTTAACGCCCCTACACCTCCCACTACACAGGCATACTTACTTATGCATACACTGACATCTGGCATACCTACACACACCCCAGGGCCACTTCCTTCCCCTGATGTCAGGGAGAGGATGGGCATGCAGAGTGCAGTAAGTCTCCACGTTACTCTGGCCAACAGTCTTGGCCTACCTCCAGCATCTGTCACCCACAACATCTGTTCCCTCCTTGTAAAGTGCTGAACTATCTCACCTGGGTCAGTGCTATAGCTGATCACAGTGCCCGATCAGGATGTCACTGTGACAGGCAGCAGTGCAGATTGACCGGTCAATCAATGCAGTGCCGCAACATATGCACTAAATGAGATTTCCGTGCCCCCAGTCAGGTTACTCCCTGGGCAGTGACCCTGCTCACACCCTCCCCTAGTTCCACCTCTGATCACAATTATCTCTCTTGGAGAGTGTAGCAAATTGGAGTTGGGGGAATCTCACCTCTGCCATGCATGGTCACAATCTGGGCACAGGACCCAAATAGTGGGCAATGTGGCACTTCTTACAGTAGAGAATAAGTAACTTTATTCTTTACTTGTGTATTAAGGACCTTCTTTGCATTAAATTCAGTCCACATGGGACCAAGACTTTCTGGCTTACTGAACAAAGTGGAATTGTTTCGTAGAGGGTGGAGAATTGTATTTTATCTGAAATTACCCCCTCTGCACAAAATACAAACAATTATACCCATACAAGTACCTTGTGGAAGTTGTTGCCCTCTATCTTCCTGTGGTCTCTCCCTGTTTCTCACCGTGCCTCCTCCCATTTCCTTGCACCTCTGCGTCTCCGCATATATCCCTATACTCAGAGCCGGCTCCGGTCAGTGACATGGGATGCCCAAATATGAGCATACCCATATATGGGCATCCATGCCACTGACCGGAGCCCGCTCTGTTGCGGATATGGAGAGAGACTGGGAGATTTACATCCCCTTATAATTCATATGGTGCATAGTACCGGCACGTATTGTTTTACCGGTACAGTGTACCTTCTTACTTTCACACTGGTACAGTATGTGCTGCAGTGGGACTGAGAGGGATATATTGGTAACACATAGTCATTGGTGGGGGAATTCAATCCATTTTGAAAATAGTAATGCATTGTTTTTTACTTTTTTTTTTGCAGTAATGAAGAATGAAAAAGTTCTGTTAAAATTGAATTGGACGTGAACTGGATTCAGCATTTCATCATCAACTCTGCACCAGTGTGAATTGACGTTCTTTAATGTTCTGACAAGGTACATGCAACATCTCTTCCTCTACCCCTACACCACCCTCTGCCTCTTGACTCTCTCTCCACCTCCCAGCTAAGCGTATTAACCCATCTAATGTAATCCACATTCCTTGTCTCACTTTACTCTTCCCTTCTCACGTGCCCTCTGGAATGTCCACCACTTCTCATTCCCCTCACCCCTGTCCTACTCGATACCTCAGCTTAATTGAACTCTCTCCTCTGACATCTACCCTTATCTCTAACCTCTCCTCACTTTCTGCTTAAACTAACTATCTTGTTAACTCTTACAATGCTATCATCTCCTCCTCCCTCCTCCTCCATCATCTATATGCCCCTTCTAGGCTCTGACACACTCATCCCTCTAAGGCCGTGATTATCATGGGCACACGCTTGGTCGTCCACAGTGCGTGCGAGCGATGCAGGGCCTCCCCGTCGCCTCGGACCTCAGTGCAGGGATTGCTGGAGCGACAGGCATGCGCTAACTTTGCCTTCTATTGCGTGCTTACTATAGACGCAGCCTAACCCATGCATTGGTTAAATTCACAAGCACGCTCTCATCACACTTCATCACATCACACTGCTGCTCTTAACACCTATGGAGGAAATCTCACAGTCTGATTTTCTACACTAAACCTTTGTCCTGTTCTGTAAAACTCTGCTCCTTTTTTTAAGGTCAAACACTACTTTTTCCTCACTCATCAACACTCCAATTTCATTCACACTGTCTTCTATGTATTTGAGTCCCACCACTGACTTTCTCCTCCCACTTAACATCCATCCTTTATTTCTCCTCAAGCCTTTGCTCACTTGAGGCAAGGTGGATGCCATCCACAAGTAGATTCGTTCTCTCCCTTCCCCCTCTCTCTTTTTCTATCTAGATCTCATTGCACTCTTGACTCCTTTTCTCCTGTCACAAAGCTGGAACCTGATCTTCTCTTCTCCCTCTACCACATGCCCTCTCAATCCTATATTCTCACTCTCACCCACATCTTCAATTCCTCCATATCCTTTGGCTCTTTCAACTCTTCCTTTTAAGCATGCAGTGGTCACCCCTATTCTCAAAAATAACCTTGACCTTGTGTGAGTTTCTAACTATCGCCCTGTATCCTTCCTACCATTTGCCTCCTAATTGCTAGAACGTCTTGTGATCTCCCGTTTGATCAACATTCTTAAATCACATGCTCCTCTGGGCCCTTCACAATCTGCCTTTCCCAATGTAACCAATTATGTACATAAAGAAAATTCCCAAGGTCCATTTTACTTACTAATCCTGCTTGATCTCTCTTCTGCTTTTGATACTGTCAATCACTCTTCTCATTCATATTCTAAACTCTTTCTTCGTATCCGCAGCAAACTTATATCCTGGTTTTCATCATACTTCTCCATCACACATTCTCCATCTCTGTTGCTAACGTGTCTTTGTCTCCTGTTGTTTTGTCTGTTGGTATACCTCAGGACTCTGTTCTGGGACCTCTCTCACTACATACTATCACTAGTTGACCTTATCAACTATTTTGGCCCTTGATATCATCTCTATGCAGATGATACACACACCTATCCACCCTACCGTCACTCCTGCAATTTAGTTCCTAGTTTCGGGTTGCCTCCTGGCTATATCCTCCATGGATGACACTCTTCTGCCTTAAACCTAATGTCTAAAACTGAGCTCCTCATATTTCCCCCTAAATCTGGCCTAATATCACCTTTCTCCATCGCAGTAAACAGTACTACCATCATCCTGTCATGAAAGCACATTGCCTAGGAGTAACATTTGACTCTTCCCTTTCCATCTTCATTCACGACACTGGCTAAAGTTTGTCGATTCTTTCTCTGTAATATTTCCAAGATTTGCCCTTTTCTCTGTCAATCTACTGCTAAAACGCCAATGCATGCCCTTATCGTATGGGTTAACATACTGCTAACAGGGCTCCCTGCTTCACAACTTTCTCATTTGCAATCTATCCAAAACTCTGCTGCTTGAATAATTTCCCTTTCTCCCACAACAGTATCTGCTCATCTCCTCCTCCTCCTTAAATCCCTCTCCTTGCTTCCCATCAAGTTTCAGATCACCTACAAAGTTCTCCTCCTTACCTTTTTGTTAAGGTTCTCTATTAGTGGTGTACCGAGTACCCGGCGTTACCCGACACATTTCCATCTACCCGGACATTACTCGAAACCGGCCACTGAGAAGTGGACTTGGCCGGGTAATACCCGGCGTCGGGTAATGTCAGGGCAGCTGGAAATAATCTTTTATACTTACCTTTCCTAAGACATCTAGGATCAGCAGCAGCAGTCCTCTGATGTTGGCAGCATCAGAGGTGTCTTCACCTGGCGGGGGGAGCTGCAGGAATCACTTCCACAGCACCGAAGCAGGTAAGCTGTGTCTGTGAGCCTGCAGCTCCCCCGCCGGCTGAAGACACCACAGATGCTGCCACCGTCACAGGACTGCTGCTGATCCTAGATGTCACCGCCACCCGGAAGGTAAGTGCCAAACCGTGTACCCGACCGGGTAGAACCTTTCATTTTGGCCGGGTACCCGTTACCCATTTTTTTATAGTTGAGGACCCAGTCCAACACTATTCTCTATTCATCTGCTCCTTCCTACATATCATCTTTGGTCTCGTTATGCCCTTCCTCGTCTCCTAAGCTCTACTAATAACTGTCTCCATTATACTTCTTACACCTCTACTGCGCACTCGCTCTCTTGCCTGAAACCCTTTCCCATCAATTTACCTGTGAAACTCACACACACTCAGTATATGCCAACATACCCTCTTCCACCCACATTTAAGATCAACCTTAAAATTCACAACTTAAATGAAGCATTTCAATAGCTTTTACTCGTTGCTACTGTCACTCATTCAGTCACTAACTATTGTTCCCAAGAAGTGCTTTATACTACAAGTACCCACCATTAAGGACAAGCATTGTCATCTACTGCACTTGTTCCCCCACCTGTTGTCTCTCTGTAAGTCTCCTTACATTTCTCTTAGATTGTAAACTACCCAGGACAGGGATTTACTTTCCTATTGTCTGTTTTTGTTTGTTGAACTTATTGTATAATAATTTCCTGTACTTTTTGGTCTCTCTTGTAAAGCGCTGAGTACACAATGGGTGGTATATAAATAGAGATATTTGCAGAGTCTAGAGACAAGGCACACGTGTATAGGTAGCTACAGTTTATCCGGGACCGTATGCATCCTTGAAGTGCCTGTCCCAGTTATTTTCTATTGATTGCAATGTAGGAGTGTCTGTCCTGTCTTATTTTTTTTATTATTATTATTATTATTATTATTATATATACAAAGATATATACAAAGATTGTTTCCTGTCGTTAGCATGACATTGTGTGACACAGTGTGATGTCATTGATTCAGTAGATTGTGTGCAGACCGGGACTGCAGTACAGTTTCACTGACATGAAAACTTGTGTGGTAGAAGCTCTAGAAGGAGCACAGCTGTGGGAGGGAGGTGGATTTGCTTTGTATCACATGGTTTGGAGCAAGGTTCATTGTATGTATCGTCAATAATAATTATAATAATAATAATGCAATGCTTAACTTTTTTATTTCAAGAGGAAAGACTGCAGAACAGAAGTGAATATTGAAGCCATGTGTTCATTTTCTTGCAAAATAGAAAATTGAAGGACAGTTGAAGAGGAGGAAAATGACTACACAGAGACAGATAAGCAATGTGTATATTTCTCATTTAGTATTTGTCGTTTTATTGACTCCAAAAAATCCGGCTGCTAAGGGTTTCGCATTGGACATATTCACCTCTACTCCACCCCTTCCTGTGATCTGTACCATGCAGATTTTTGTTGATTCAATACATCATGAATAGAGTGTGGCTACAGTATGAAGTACTGACCCAAGGACCACATCTACTACCATTCATAACAAGAACATGTGCAGTAGCGCACTGCTGCAGTTCTATGTTATTGCTATGAAAGGTTGAGGTGGTGCAATCATATGAATCTTGAGTGGGAGGGATCCTGTTTGCATCATTTAATTTGATCTAGGCCAGTAGAGTATATAACTCTCAGTACAGGTTACATATGGCATCAGTATTAGTGATTTAAAGAACAGAAAAACAGGAGTGGAGAACAAAACCAAGTAATGTTGAAGTTACTACTTTTTACTATTTACTTGGTCAGTCTGTACTGTCTACTCCCCACACAGCTGCTAAGGGTTTCCATTTGAGATACATTCACCTTCTACTCTGCACTACTGTGCTACCCTCTATTCAGAGATGAGTTCAAGTCATGTTTACCACTCTAAATCGCTCTGCAGTCATTGATTCAGCACATCATGGGTAGAGCATGGCTATAGATACAGCAAGCTTTATTTTACCCTAATATTGCATTAAAAAATAGAATATCACTCAGTTTCCTACAGATTTACTGATGCTGATAATGCAGAATCTCACCCTCCCATCATAATACACCAGAGGAAGAAATAATCCTTGCTATATATGTACATTGTGTGACATATTGCCTCCATGACCATTGATGGCAAATACATATTCTGTATAGAGCAGCTGTGTTATGATGTAGTTGTTATTGATCATCATTGAGATATAATCACAAGAATCTTATGCAAAGGGAAACTGTCATTAGCATAGTGGGATTTCAGCCCCCAAACTTCTGTAATATTAATGCAATGTCTTACTTTTATTGCAGTGAACACCGAAGAGACGGATCTACTACAACACTGCACAGGACAAGAGTATACACTACAAGCAGCAAAATGATCATGCAGTTGACAATATGTTGTTCTGGTAATGTGCACAATTATTATGTATGGGCTCCACACCACAGTGCTGGACATATTTTGTTAACTTCAACACTACCCCTACCATGGAGATGTCTTCCTGTGATTGGTGTTACTGATTCAGTACATCATATGCACAGTGTGGCTATTATATGATGGATTGATTTAATGAACCCACCAAACACTGATGACATCTGTATCATCTTCTGTAAAGTGCATCTACAGCAGGATATTATCAGCATTTGGGGTGATATAATCAGAGGCATCTATGTGCTTTTGTGCTGGGTAAAGTCCTCCAGCTGAACCGCCCCCCGCCCCCCACCCCCCTACACCTCCTGCCACACAGGCAAACTTACTTACACACACACAGCACACTTACTTATGCACACTGACACTTGGCATACCTACACACACACACCCCACAGCCACTGGCATGCATGCAGAGTCCTGGGCATGCAGGATGGGCATGCAGAGTACAGAATATCTCCACCTTGCTCTGGCCCGTACTCTTGGCCTACCCCCAGCATCTGTCACCCACAACCTCTGTTCCCTCCCTGTAAATTGCTGCACTAACACACCTTGGTCAGCGCTGCAACCGATCACAGCACCGGATCATGTCACTGTGATAGGAAGCAGTGCTAATTGACCGGTCAATCAATGCCACGTGGCAACATACGCACCAAAAGAGATTTCCATGCCCCCTGACAGGCTACTCCCTGGGCAGTGACCCTGCTCATCTTCCACCTCTGATCACAATATTCTCTCTTGGAGAGTGTAGCAAATTGGAGTTGGGGGAATTTCACCTCTGCAGTACATGTAGAGTCCTGTATGCAGAGTACAGAAAGTCTCCACCTTAGTCTGGCCCGTACTCTTGGCCTACCCACAGCATCTGTCACCCACAAATAATACATACACTAATACTCCCCACAATACACACTTTAATACCTCCTCAATAATAATCTCCCCAATAATATTATAGTCTTAAACACAATATACACAATACCCCCTAACACAAGATACCCAATCTAACACTCTCCTCTGCACCTCAACATAATATACACACTATAATACCCTACACACAATATAATACTCCCACACACACACAATATACACACTATCCTCCTACCGCCATAAAACACAACCAATAATACACACACACTTTGTGGATGTTGGGACCAGCTCCTTGCATGCACCAGTGAAAGAGAGAGGCCTGCCATCCGTGCCTCCCTCCGTTTCCCATCTTCTCCCTGTCTCTCTCCCTCCCTTTCTTTGCATCTCCCTGCATCTTTGCGTATACCCAGTCAGTGACGGCTCCGGTCACGTGATGCCTTAATATGGGCTTATCCATATATCTGTTGCAGAGATGGAGAGAGACCTGGAGATTTTACATTTCCTTATAATTCATATTGGTACTTAGTACGGGCACTTATTGTTTTATCAGTACTGGGTACCTGACCGTACTGGCCTACGAGTGAGAAGGCAATATTGGCATCACACAGTTACTGTTGAATATGTCATTCAATCCATTTTGAAAATAGTAATGCAATGTGGTTTTGTTTTGTTTGCTTTTTGCAGTAATGAAGAATGAAAAAGTTATATTAAAATTAAATTGGAGGGGAACTGGATTCAGCATTTCTTCATGAACTCTGCACTTGTGAGCATTGACCTTCTTGAGTGCCCTGACAGGTACACGCAACTTTAAGACTATAATCTTCATCAACTGCTGTGCAAGCTTTCGTGCTATACCTCCCCCTCCGGTTTTGATTTATACATTTGCTCTCTCAATTCATGTCCTCTAATATCTGGAGGCTCTCTCCTAGCATTTCTCTCTACCACAGCACGTCATCCCAATGTAACCTCTCTCTTGTTCTTTCTGTTTACTGTTTCCTCACTCCTCTGTAAAACTTTTCTAATTTCTCTAACTTCCACACTCCTGCTTTTATCCACATGTTCTATACACTTTCCTTCCCCTACCTTTGCATGTGTCTACACAAAGCACCATTTGTACAGACCTCTATTGCAGCTATTTCTGCACTGCTCAATGAAATGCACTCCTGCACATCCTATTCTCTTCCACCTTCCCTCATTCTCTACGCCCCCCTCTCAAAGCCCCCTCTCTCTATGTCTCCTCTCTCTACGCCTATCTGTCTCATTCTCTTGACGCCCTTCTCTCTCTACATATCCCTATCTCTGTCTCTCTCTACACCTATCTCTGTGTCTCCTTCTATGCTCGCTGATGTTGGGGGATATCTCTTATAATCTTGGACCGGCTCATATACACATCAGGCCTCCCTACTAAGAGTGTTAACCTATCTAATGTAATCCACATTCCTTTCCTTACTTTTCTCTTCCCTTCTCCTGTGCCCTCTGGAATGTCCACTCTTACTAACAAGGCTCTAGTTGTACATAACCTCTTCTGCTCTCATCAGTCACAATCAGTCATTCCCCTCACCGCATCTTACCTGTCCCACTGATTTGCCTCTGCTTAATTAAACTCTCCTCTGACATCTACTCTAACCTCTCTTCTCTCTTCTCTCTCTTTCTTTCTGCTTAAACTAACAATCTTATTAACTCTTACAATGCTATCCTCCTATCTATATGCCCCCTATAGGCTCTGACACACTCATCCCTCTAACCCACACCTTTGGCTAAATTCCCAAACACACTCATCACACTTCCACTCGCTGTTCTTAATACCTACGGAGGAAATCTCACACTTTGTTTGATTTTTCTACAGTAAAAATGTCTCCTGTCCTGTATAAAGCTGCTCTCTAGGGCTAAATACACTACTTTTTTCCACACTCATCAACACTCAAATTTAATTTACGCTGTTTTTTTTCTCTGTATTTGACTCCCTCCACTGACCTTCTCCTCCCACTTGCCATCCTTCCTTCACTTCTCCTCAAGCATTTGACTACTTCAGAGGCAAGGTGGATGCCACCCAAAAGGAGATTCCTTCTGTCCCTTCCCCCTTCTCTCCTTCTACCCAAATCTCCTTCTGCACTTGACTCCTTTTCTTCTCTTACAGAGCTGGAAGCTAATCATCTTCTATTCTCCCTCTACCACATGCCCTCTAGATCGTATCCCCTCACACCTTACTGCATCTCTTAGTCCCCACTCTCACCCACATCTTCAATTTCTCCCTATTCTCTGGATTTTTGCCCTCTTACTTTAAGCCTGTAGCGGTCACCCTTTTGTCAGAAACAAACTACACCCTATGTGCCTTACTAACTACCGCTCTGTATCCCTCATGCTGTTTGCCTTCTAATTGCTAGTGTCAACATTCTTAAATCACATGCCCTCCTGGATCCTTTACAACCTGCCTTTCGTACAGCACGTTCTACAGACTGTGCTTAAAGCTAATTCCCAAGGTTTTTCCCTACTAATCCTACTTGATCTATCGGCTGCGTTTGATGCTCTCAATCACTCTCCTCCTTCATATTCTAAACTCTCTCTTGGTATCAGTAACAAAGTTCTATCCTGGTTTTCATCATAACTTTCCTGTCACACATTCTCCATCTCTGTTGCTAACATGTCTTCGTCTTCTATTGATTTGTCTGTGGGTATACATCAGGGCTCTGTTCTGAGATCTCTCTTTCTCTCTACATACTATCATTTGGTGACTTCATCAATGCTTTTGGCCTTAGATATAATCTCTATGCGGATGATACACACACAAATCTATCCACCCCTGTTCTCACTCCTGCAATCCAGTCCCTACTCTTGGGTTGTCTCCTGGCTATATGCTCATGGATGGCACTCCACTGCCTTAAACTTAATGTCTAACACTGGGCTCATATTATCCCCTTTCTCCATCACAGTAAACAGTACTACCATCTATCTTGTCATCAAACATGTTGCATAGGAGTAACATTTGGCTCTTCAATTCCATCTCCATTCACATGCACGGCTATGGGTAAAATGTGTTGCCTCTTTCTCTGTAATATTGCCAAGATCTTCCCTTTCCCCTCTCAACCTACTGCTAAAACTCCAATGTATACTGTTATCCTATAGGTTATTTTAACATACTACTAACAGGCCTCCATGCTTCACAACTTTCTCCTATGCAAAACTCTGCTGCTTGAATTATCTCACTTTCTCCCACAACAGTCTCTGCTCATCTCCTTAAATCCCTGTCCTGGCATCCCATCAAGTTTTTGTATCACCTACAAAGTTCTCCTCCTTACATTTTTGTTAAGGCTCTCCATTAATCTGCTCCTTCTTGCATATCATCTTTGATCTCTCGTTATGCCCTTGCTTGTCTCTTGCACTATAACCATAACTGTCTCCTGTAAACTTCTTTCACCTCTACTGTTCTCTCACTTGCCTGAAACCATTTTCCATCACTGCACCGTACATGTGAAACTTCCTCACACTCAGTATATGCCAACATAACCTCTTCCACCCACATGTAAGACCAATCTTAAAATTCACGACTTAAATCAAGCATTTAAAAAACTTTGACTCGTGGCTACTGTCCCACACCCACAGTCACTGCTAACAACTATTGTTCCCAAGATGTGCTTTCTACTAATTGTACCCACCATTAAGGACAAGCATTGTCATCTACTGCACTTCTTCCCCCAACTGCTGCCTCTCTTTAAGTCTTCTAACATTTCTATTAGATTGTAAAGTTCCCAGGGCAAGGATTTACTTTCCTATAATCTGTTTTTATTTGTCGCACTTATTTTTTAATTATTTTTCCCCTCTCCCCTAATGATATACATATAGGTTTTCCTGTCATTTGCATGACAGAGTTATTATGGTTAACTATTGCATCATGTAGACTGCCTTTTCAGTGTGATGTAATTGATTCAGTACTTTGTGTGCAGACTGTGACTGCAGTACAGTGTCACGAACATTAATGACTTGTGTGGTAGAAGCTCTAGAAGGAACACAGCTATGGGAGGGAGGTGGATTTACTTTGGATCACATGGTTTGGCGCAAGGTTCATTGTATGTATGATCATAACCATGCAATGCTTAACTTTTATCTCAGGAGGGAAGAACAGTGAATATTGAAGCCATGTGTTTCTTTTCTGTCAGAAGAGAAATTTTGAAAGACAGTTGAAGAGGAGGAAAATGACTACACAGAGACAGATAAGCAATGTGTATATTTCTCATTTAGTATTTGTCGTTTTGTTGACTCCACACAATCCAGCTGCTAAGGGTTTCGCATTGGACATATTCCCCTCTACTCTACCCTTCCTGTGATCTGTACCATGCAGGTTTTTGTTGATTCAATACATCATGAGTAGAGTGTGGCTGCTGTATGAAGTATTGACCCAAGGACCACATCTACTACCATTCATAACAAGAACATGTGCAGTAGCGCACTGCTGTAGTTCTATGTGTTTTATTAAAGGTTGAAGTGGTGCAATCATATGAATCTGGAGTGGGATGAATCCTGTTTGCATCATATGGTTTCATCTAGGCCAGTAGAGTATATCTCTCAGTACAGGTTACACATGGCATCAGTAGTAGTGATTTAAAGAACAGAAAAAACAAGAGAAACTTCAATGTTGATAACAAAGCCAAGTAATGTTGAAGATACTCCTTTAACTATTTATTTGATCAGTCTGTACTGTCTACTCCCCACACAGCTACTAAGTCTTCCATTTGAGATACATTCACCTCCTACTCTGCACTGCTGTTCTGTCCTCTATTCAGAGATGAGTTCCAGTTATGTTTACCACTCTGAATCACTCTGCAGTCATTGATTCAGCACATCATGGGTAGAGCATGGCTACAGATACAGTAAGCTTTATTTTACCGGCTGATCATCCATAATATTGCATTAAAACATAGAATATTACTCAGTTTCCAAAAGATTCAGTGATGCTAATAATGCAGAATCTTACAACACATCCCATCATAATGCACCAGAGGAAGAAATAATCCTTGCTACACTACCGACACGTTTTATTGAAGCACGGCTAGCACCGCAAGCCGGGGGATGCCCCGGCGTGCTAGCCGCACTCCCTCAGCGTGCCGCGCATCACCGATGCACGGTCACGCGTCATCGGGTGCCTGCGCCCCCTGCACGCGCGTCCAGGGCTCCCCGAGGGAGCACTGGTGTCCCGCGATGTGGGGGACAGCGGCAGGGGGTTCCGGGGGACCCGACGGACCCGGCAGCGGAAGGGAGAAAGCCCCGATCGGAGGGCGCTCCTCCGCTGCTTCGGCGTGCGCCCGGCACCCTCCGGCGCGCGCCAGGTTACTGCTGCGGCCAAGAACGGGCAAATGCTCGAATAAACTCGGCCGCAGCAGTATAACTGTACATTGTGTGACGTTTGGCCTCCATGACCATTGATAGCAAATACATATTTTGTATTGAGCGGCTGTGTTATGATGTAGTTGTTATTGATCATCATTGAGATATAATCACAAGAATCTTATGCAAAGGGAAAATGTCTGCAGCATAGTGGGATTTCAGCTCCCAAACTTCTGTAATATTAATGCAATGTCTTACTTTTATTGCAGTGAACACTGAAGAGACGGATCTACGACAACACTGCACAGGACAAGAGCAAACACTACAAGCAGCAAAATGATCTTGCAGTTGCAAGTATGTTCTGTAATGTGCACAATTATTATTTATGGGCTACACACCACAGTGCTGGACATATTCTGTTAACTTCTACCCCTACCATGGAGATGTCTTCCTGTGATTGATTCAGTACATCATATGCACAGTGTGGCTATGATATGATGGATGGATTTAATGAACCCACCACCCACTGACATCTGCATCATCTTCTGTAAAGTGCAGCAGGATATTATCAGCATTTGGGGTGGTATAATCTAGGGCATCTATGTGCTTTTGTGTCTGGATAAGTTCCTCCAGCTGAACCACCCCCCTATACCTGCCACACAGGCATACTTACAGAGCACACTTACTTATGCACACTGACACTTGGAATACACACACACACACACACACAGACACTGTCATGCATGCAGTGTCCTGTATGCAGAGTACAGAAAGTCTCCACCTTACTCTGGCCCGTACTCATGGCCTATCCCCAGCATCTGTCATCCACAACCTCTGTTCCCTCCCTGTAAAGTGCTGCACTAACACACCTGGGTCAGCGCTGCAGCTGATCACAGTGCCGGATCATGATGTCAATGGGATAGGCAGCAGAGCTGATTGACAAGTCAATCAATGCAGCTCCGCAATATATGCACCAAAAGAGATTTCTGTACCCCCTGTCAGGCTACTCCCTGGGCAGCGACCCTTCTCACCCCTCTCATTCCACCTCTGATCACAATAATCTCTCTTGGAGTGTGTAGCAAATTGGAGTTGGGGGAATCTCACCTCTGTAGTGCATGGTCACAATCTGGGCACTGTACCCAAATATTGGGCAATGTGGCACGTCTTACAGTAGAGAATAGAATAAGTAACTATATTCTTTACTTGTGTATTAAGGAACTTATTTGCAATAAAAATTCAGTCCACCTGGGACCAAGACTTTCTGGTTTTCTGAACAAAGTGGAATTGTTTTCCTATAATTTTATATTCTCTGAAATGTAACATCACAATAAAGTACTCCTATTTTTTTCCTTTGTGCTTTTTTATGGACTATTCCTTTATGTATTTCACTTAATGGGACTAATTACCTTACGATTAGATTTCACTTGTATTTTCTTGGGTTACTCTTTGGAATTTCTCTCTGTGTTCATTTATACTATCTTATTTAGAGCAGTCTTTGCCATTGGACCCCATTTCTTGCCAGAGAGATCTGTAACACAGAGTATTGAAGAGAGTACAGAACAGTGGTGAAGTAGATTTTTATGCTTCTAGGCAGCCTCCCTTCTCACCATGTATTCTGCCCCCGACGGTCTCTTGCACTGCTCCCTCCTACACCCACTCTCCTCACTCTTCCCTCCCCTCCCCGCTATCACTCAATGACCCCCTCTCATTCAATCCTGCTCCCTTACTCCCCCCTCACTCATTCTTCCTTCTGCACACACAATCCTCCCGAATATCACTCCCAAACAACACACACACTAATTCTCCCCACAATACACACTATAATACCTCCTTGTGACGATAGCTTCCACAGGCTTATTAATATTACACAAAAATAATTGGGTTTGAACTGAACGAGGCTTAAGATATAATAAATTGTATTTATTCCTTAGAATATAGGTGAACACAACAGATAATACAGTAACGAACAAGAAGTACACTTACTTAAGGGTTGGGGAATGAGAAGTATGATGTAGCATTTCTTTCAGCAGTGAGGAAATCATTCAGGTGATATCAGGTAACCATATCAGCAAACGAAGACAAAGGATATATGGGTGGACAGCAGTTTATAAACCATTCTCCTTCTATTCTTAACCTTAAGCACAGGGGATTGGTTTACAATTACCTCCAGCCACTCACTAACGTGGGAAAGCATTCTGACCCATGCCCCCCTGCTAGTTGGCACATGCGCAGTAGAACTCTGGGGGTCTCATTTCTGAAGCCCCACATTTACGTCAGGAATGCCAGACAGTCTACCATTTGGAGTTCTGGCAGGAAAACCTTTGTTGAAAGGTGTTAACTGGAACACTTAAGACCTGCCCTGGTTTGGGCTTCGGATAAACAGTGAGGGTGATAAAACTCTTTGAACAGCACTTAAATCCTAGACATAGCGGCGTCCCCAGGGCCATCTGCTACCTTATGGCCCAAAAGAATCTCTTCTGGGTCTTTGTCCATACCTTAAGATACACTATTAAGCATAAAACATAAACGTATTAAAATATCCGGTTCCGTTAGGTTTAGCAGGTCCAAACTTCCCAGTTCGCATTGCCAGAACTGGGACACCATATGGTCCAAAAAGCGACTTGCTACGACCTAAGAAACCGGAGTTACACCAATGCACATTAAATCATTTTAATACAAAAATCTCCATTGAAAAAGAAATCTCAGCTTTTCACTAAATCCCCATTGAAAACAACGGGCAGCTCCGCCATAGACTTTCAATGGTAAATCGCCGCCATTGAAGTCAATGGGGGTTTTCTGCCATTGAAGTTTATGGGAAAAGTCCCGAACTTCAAGGGGGTCCATACTCCGTCGGGTTGGTCCAAGCGGGTCAAGGATGGTTCTGCAGCGATGCCGGAGCAGTGGCTACAGATACCCCAAACCCTGATCCGTTGAACCCTCCGGAACCGGAGATATGGATTCCTAAAATTCAGCATTTCTCACTTAGTCATTTTTCTGAGCCGTTTCTGCCGCCGCCGGCAAAGCCTATGGCGCGACCCGCTCTATCTGGTTCGACCCTTATCGGGGGTCCAGGATTCGGGGACCCGGTGGTGGTCGAGTGGGGGGACGCTTAGGAACTAGGGGCAAAAATAATTTTATCCCTAGGTGCCCTAAAACAGTTTATTTCCCCGCTAATTGACGTTGAACTTGACCCAGTGATTTTAGCTCTTTTGAAGGACATTGTATCCGCTTTGCGGTTTGCGGTCTGGACGGCAGCCAACTAGGTTACCTCGAGGCATCTCCATTGAAGTCAATGAGCCCATTGACTTTCAATGGGAAACCGCCGCTCTCCCTCTCGGACGCCACCTGCTGGTCACTACAGGAAACAGGACGAAAACAGCACAAATTCCTATTGAAATGCATTGAGCCCTAATGGCGGCCAATGGGGACCTGCAAAATGGTGCCCGAAAAGGCGGGAAACTTACACAAAGAGCTATAATCATTAAAGAATTATTAACCCTTGTGCTCCCGGATGGATTCTAGTGTGTGTGTGATGCAAACACTGAGTAACCAGACATTACAATGGAACAGGGGAAAATACATTTACATGTCATAACAAGGGTTACATCACATTTCTGGACCTCAGCCCAGTTAACCCCTTGTCTCCCTGGTGCGGTCAGGGGTGGCCAAATGGGGTGCAACCCCTTTAATACCGGGCCACCCCCTCTCTCCCTCTACACCTCCCCTTCTTAATGCGTGTCCTGTGGCCCACTGGCCCTGACGGGGAGTGGGGCACTGCTGGCACCATTAATGAATTCAGTCTCAGAGGGATAGTCCTGGCGTGAAAGTCCATCAGCATTGCTGTTTTCACTACCCTTTTTGTGCTGAATGGTGAATTCAAATTCTTGCAAAGCCAAGCTCCATCTCAGCAGTTTGGCATTTTCCCCTGATACCCTCTGTAGCCAGCTCAGGGGATTGTGGTCGGTAATGACCGTGAAAGCCCTCCCATAGACATAGGGCTGGAGCTTTTTGAGTGCCCACACAATGGCCAAGCACTCCTTTTCAATGGTGGCATATGCCACCTCCCTGGGGAGCAGTTTGCGACTGAGATACACCACAGGGTGCTCTTTGCCGTCGTCCCCCACCTGGCTCAACACAGCCCCCACACCAAAGTCTGAGGCATCAGTCTGAATAAGAAAATGCTTGGTATAATCTGGGGCAGCCAGGATGGGGGCCTCAGCAAGCGCAGCTTTCAGTGCCTGGAAAGCAGTTTCACAGCAGGAGACCAGGTAATAAGCACAGGCAGTTGCTTCTTAGTCAGATCAGTCAGGGGTTTGGCCACGGCGCTGTACTGTGGGACAAATTTCCTGTAGTACCCTGCGGTGCCCAAAAAGGCCATGACCTGTTTCTTGGTTTTTGGAACAGGCCACTGAACTATGGCTTCTACCTTGGCTGGCTCTGGCTTGAAATGCCCTCCACCCACCCTGTGCCCTAAGTACAGGACTTCTGCCATACCTACCATACACTTAGTGGGTTTTAAGGTAAGCCCAGCCTCCCTGATTCTATCCAGCACCGCAGCTACATGTCCTATGTGGGATTCCCAGGAATTACTAAAGACAGCAATGTCATCTAAGTAAGCCCTGGCATAGCTCTGCATCCCTTCCAGTAACCTATTGACCAGGCGTTGGAAGGTAGCCGGGGCATTCTTCATCCCAAATGGCATCACCAAAAACTCATAGAGGCCACTTGGAGTGAAGAATGCTGACTTCTCCCTAGCCTCCAGGGTCAGGGGAATCTGCCAGTAGCCTTTGCTCAGATCCATGGTGGTCAGATACTTTGCCCCCGCGAGTTCATCTAGTAACTCATCCATGCGGGGCATGGGGTAAGCATCTGACACCATCCCAGCGTTGAGCAACCGGTAGTCCACACAAAACCGGGTGGTTTTGTCCTTCTTAGGCACTAGGACTACTGGACTTGCCCAAGGGCTCTGGGACAGAGTAATTACCCCTAGGGTCAGCATCTCCTCAATCTCTCTCTCCATACTTGTCTTGACCTCTGCTGACACTCTATAAGCGTGCTTATGCAGAGGCTGCAGGTCCCCTGTGTGTACTGGGTGTTTGGTGAGATGTGTGGTCCCTGGCATGTCAGTGAAGAGGGCGCTATACTGAGCTAGCATGTCCCTGGCTTCTCCCTTCTGCCTAGCACTCAACTGTGCCCCGATCTCTACCTGCTCAACAGTGTTTCCTTGCTTTGCCTCCCCTAGGAGATCAGGCAGAGCATTGCTCGCCGGATCCTCCAGCAGTGGGCTACAAATGGCCATTACTGCTCCCATACTCGGTGCTCTGTATTCCTTTAACATATTAATGTGATATGTCTTGTGCCTCTCAGGCGCTACCTGTACAACATAGTTGCACTCATTCACCTTTCGGATAACCGGGTACGGTCCCGACCAGGCAGCCATCAGCTTGTTCTCCCGAGTGGGTTTGAGAACAAGCACCTGCTGTCCTGGGATGAATTCTCTGCTACGGCCTGCTGGTCATACCATTGCTTCTGCTTGGTCTGAGCAGCCCTGAGGTGGTCCTGGGCCACCCCCATAAGCATCTCTAACCGGTCTCTGAGATCTACTACATACTGGATCACTGAAGCATCAGTAGCAGTAGTCTCCCCCTCCCATCCCTCACGGAAGAGGTCCAGAGGTCCACGTACCCTGCGGCCATATAGTAGCTCGAAGGGGGAGAAGCCTGTAGATTCTTGCGGTACCTCTCGGTATGCAAACAGCAAGTGCTGCAGGTGAATCTCCCAGTCTTTCCCCTCCGCCTCTATAAAGGTCCGAAGCATCTGCTTCAGGGTACCATTAAACCTCTCACATAATCCGTTTGTTTGGGGATGGTAAGGGGTAGTGCGCTGGTGCTGTACACCGCAGGCATCCCAGAGACAATGTAACAGTTCACTCATGAACTGCGACCCCTGCTCAGTTAGGATCTCACTAGGGAAACCTACCCTAGCAAAAATGTTCAGCAAAGCTGCTGCCACTGTCTTGGCACTTATGGTGCCCAGCGCTACCGCCTCAGGGTACCGGGTGGCAAAATCCACCACCGTGAGGATGTAGCACTTCCCTGACCTGCTAGGAATCATGAGGGGTCCTATCAGGTCCATTGCTACCTTCTGGAAGGGTTCCCCTATTATCGGTAGGGGTCTCAGGGGTTCCTTCACACGGTCGCCCGCCTTACCTACTCGCTGGCAGGCATCACAGGAGCGGCAGAAATCAGCCGCATCCCTGGATGCCCCCGGCCAGAAATAACGCTGCAATAACCGGGCTCGCGTTCTGGTGACCCCCTGATGTCCCGCTAACGGAATAGAGTGAGCTACCCGTAACAATTGCTGTCGGTACCCCTGGGGTACTACTAGCTGTCGCTTACCGGTCAATCCCTTCTCTATTCTCGGGTTCCCTTCTTCTCTGTATAGGAGTCCCTTATGCCATAGGCAGCGCTCAGTGCCCTCCCCTGCCTGAGATTCGGACGCCCGAAGTCTCACGCCGGCCAGGGTAGGGTCTGCCTTCACTGCCTCCCTAAACTGGGCTCCTAAATCTGCCCCCCCCCAGTCATGTCATTGTCAGGGGAAGGGGACACGGTAAGGGGGAACAGTAAGTCAGCCTGTGGTTGCAACTGATCCTGGCTTACCTCCCTGGGCTCCTCTGTGCCCTCCGCTAACGTTGGTCCCAAAGGCTGGGGGACTGGGGTGGCCACCGCCGACATTGCCGCGGTCTGGCTCCGGGTAACCGCCGCCACTGCAGCGGGCTGGGGCACACGGTCGTAGGTGCAGGTCATCGGTCCCAGGTCATTGCCCAAAAGAATTTCAGCATCCAAACCTGGTAAAACCCCCACCTCCCGCACACCCTTGCCCACCCCCCAATCCAAAAAAATGCGGGCCACCTGCAGGAAACGTGGCTCTCCGTCAGCCACAGTGATCTGTATCCCAGGGCCTGGGATCAATTAATCTGGCCGGACCATATCAGGTCGGACCAGGGTCACTGCAGCTCCTGAATCAAGTAAGCCAACTTGTGAGATGCTTGCTCCTGCCGTCCGTCTGCTGCAGGTCTGCGCTGTGATGTCCTCCGCTCCTGGCTGTAGGCACTGAAGAAACCGGGGTAGGGGTGACATGGGACATCTCGCTGGGAGTTGTTTCCATGACCGGTCCTGGTTCTTTGGTGGAAGCCACCCGCACGCGGGCTACCGGCTTTGCAGCTGGGGTGAGTTGCCCTCGATAGGGTCCGTTGGAACGCAGGGGTTCCGGGCAATCTGGTCTGATGTGACCAGTGCTGTTGCAATTGTAGCACCGGCGCTCATGCCGGAGCTCTCCCGCCTTCTGTGACCCGCTGCCCGCAGGCGGCTTTTGGGTCCACTGGGGGTACTCACAGCTTTCTTGGCCGGCGCCGGTGGGGTTACCGCTTTGGCTGGTACCTTGGCGGTCATCTGGGACCGGCTGACCACATAGTCATCTGCCATCCTCGCCGCCTCGGTGTAGGTCTTGGGCTTTTTATCATACACAAAAGCCCTCACCGCCGGCGGGCACTGCTGCATGAGCTGCTCCTGAAAGATGAGGTCCAGCAGGCGTTGGTAAGTCTTGGCCTCAGAGCCCTCCACCCAGTGTAACCCATACAAAGCCATGCGGGTCACATAAGTGACATAGGTCTCCTGAGGGTGCCTCTCCTCCAGCCGGAACTTACCCCGGTAAGCTTCAGGGGTAAAACCATGCTGAAACAGCAAAAGTTCTTTCAGGTGGTCATAGTCATCAGCAAACTCCTCTGTAAGCGCCATCAAAGTCTGTTTAGCCAAGCTGGAGAGTAGCGGGTCCAGGCGTGCAACCCTATGCTGGGGAAGCACCCCGTACCGCCGGCACTGCGTTTCAAAGTTCCTTAGAAACATGTCAATCCGATCAGTGCCCTCCACATACTTGGTGAGACTGTGCTTGTCCAGTTGGAGTTCATCTCTGGGGGGTCAGACCGGGGGGCAATAAGCGGGTCTGTTCATTGCCATAGAGATAAACGTTAGGGTTAGGGTTAGGGTTAGGGTTATAGGGGAATACGAAAATTTAGGTATGTGACTCATTTGGGTACTAACCAATCAGAGAAGAGTTAGGGTTGAAAGTTAGGGTTGAAAGTTAGGGTTGAAAGTTAGGGTTGAAAGTTAGGGTTGACACTTAGGATTATTTTTCTATTTTTGTTTGGCCCAGGGTTATAGGGGAATACGAAAATTTAGGTATGTGACTCATTTGGGTACTAACCAATCAGAGAAGAGTTAGGGTTAGCGTTGAAAGTTAGGGTTAGGGTTAGGGTTAGGGTTAGGGTTAGGGTTAGGGTTAGGGTTAGGGTTAGGGTTAGGGTTATAGGGGAATACGAAAATTTAGGTATGTGACTCATTTGGGTACTAACCAATCAGAGAAGAGTTAGGGTTGAAAGTTAGGGTTGAAAGTTAGGGTTGAAAGTTAGGGTTGACACTTAGGATTATTTTTCTATTTTTGTTTGGCCCAGGGTTATAGGGGAATACGAAAATTTAGGTATGTGACTCATTTGGGTACTAACCAATCAGAGAAGAGTTAGGGTTGAAAGTTAGGGTTGAAAGTTAGGGTTGAAAGTTAGGGTTGAAAGTTAGGGTTGAAAGTTAGGGTTGACACTTAGGATTATTTTTCTATTTTTGTTTGGCCCAGGGTTATAGGGGAATACGAAAATTTAGGTATGTGACTCATTTGGGTACTAACCAATCAGAGAAGAGTTAGGGTTGAAAGTTAGGGTTGAAAGTTAGGGTTGACACTTAGGATTATTTTTCTATTTTTGTTTGGCCCAGGGTTATAGGGGAATACGAAAATTAAGGTATGTGACTCATTTGGGTACTAACCAATCAGAGAAGAGTTAGGGTTGAAAGTTAGGGTTGAAAGTTAGGGTTGAAAGTTAGGGTTGAAAGTTAGGGTTGAAAGTTAGGGTTGACACTTAGGATTATTTTTCTATTTTTGTTTGGCCCAGGGTTATATGGGAATACGAAAATTTAGGTATGTGACTCATTTGGGTACTAACCAATCAGAGAAGAGTTAGGGTTGAAAGTTAGGGTTGAAAGTTAGGGTTGAAAGTTAGGGTTGACACTTAGGATTATTTTTCTATTTTTGTTTGGCCCAGGGTTATAGGGCAATACGAAAATTTAGGTATGTGACTCATTTGGGTACTAACCAATCAGAGAAGAGTTAGGGTTGAAAGTTAGGGTTGAAAGTTAGGGTTGAAAGTTAGGGTTGAAAGTTAGGGTTGACACTTAGGATTATTTTTCTATTTTTGTTTGGCCCAGGGTTATGGTTAGGGTTAGGGTTAGGGTTAGGGTTAGGGTTAGGGTTAGGGTTAGGGTTAGGGTTATAGGGGAATACGAAAATTTAGGTATGTGACTCATTTGGGTACTAACCAATCAGAGAAGAGTTAGGGTTGAAAGTTAGGGTTGAAAGTTAGGGTTGAAAGTTAGGGTTAGGGTTAGGGTTAGGGTTAGGGTTAGGGTTAGGGTTATAGGGGAATACGAAAATTTAGGTATGTGACTCATTTGGGTACTAACCAATCAGAGAAGAGTTAGGGTTGAAAGTTAGGGTTGAAAGTTAGGGTTGAAAGTTAGGGTTGAAAGTTAGGGTTGACACTTAGGATTATTTTTAGGGTTAGGGTTAGGGTTAGGGTTAGGGTTAGGGTTATAGGGCATACGAAAATTTAGGTATGTGACTCATTTGGGTACTAACCAATCAGAGAAGAGTTAGGGTTGAAAGTTAGGGTTGAAAGTTAGGGTTGAAAGTTAGGGTTGAAAGTTAGGGTTGAAAGTTAGGATTATTTTTCTATTTTTATTTGGCCCAGGGTTATAGGGGAATACGAAAATTTAGGTATGTGACTCATTTGGGTACTAACCAATCAGAGAAGAGTTAGGGTTGAAAGTTAGGGTTGAAAGTTAGGGTTGAAAGTTAGGGTTGAAAGTTAGGATTATTTTTCTATTTTTGTTTGGCCCAGGGTTATAGGGGAATACGAAATTTAGGTATGTGACTCATTTGGGTACTAACCAATCAGAGAAGAGTTAGGGTTAGCGTTGAAAGTTAGGGTTAGGGTTGACCCTTACGATTATTTTTGTATTTGTGTTTGGTGAAAAAAGAATAGAACATTTTTAGTTATGTGACTCATTTAGGTACTTGGCCAATGAGAGTTAAGTTCTGAACAATTTAGGGAGGGTGTGGTTTGGGGTTGAAAGTGTGGTAAGAAAAAGTGTAAGTGGGTAAGAACGTGAGGGAGGTTGTGGGTAGGTGGGTGAGGGAGGTTTAGGGATGTATGGTGGGTGTGGGTAAGGAGGTTGAAGGTTTTTGAGGGAAGGTGGATGATGAAGAGAGTGGGTAGGTGGTGTTGAAGGTGGATTAGGGAGGGTGAGTAAATGTGTCTGGGAGGGTGAGGATGAAGGTGGGTGAAAAAAGTGTGGGTCAGTTCAGGTATGGGTGAGTGGGCAAGGGTGAGGCTGGGTATTGGTGTGCAGGTAAGGGTGGTGAAGGTGAATTTTAATATGGATGATGAGGGTAGAAGGTGGGTGAGGGAGGTTGGGTGAAGGAGGGTGTGGGAAGGTGATGTTGAAGGTGGGTGAGGGATGGTTAATATGGGTATAGGAGGCTTTGTAGGTAAGGTTGAGGCCAGTAAGGTAGAGTGAACATGGGTGAGGGAGGGTGAGGATTAAGGTGGAAGAGGGAGGGTGTGTTTAAGTGGGGTTAAAGGTTGGTGAATGTAGGTGAGGTAGGGGGATGAGTGAAGGTGTGGGTGAGTGAAGGTGTTGGTGAGGGGGCAATGGTGGGTGGGTGAAGGTGGATGAGTGTGAGGGTGAAGGTGGATGAGGTGGTGGGTGATAGTGAACATGGGTCAAGAGCGGGTGAGGGAGGGCATGGAATCAGTCTGTGAGCCTGCCCTTTCTATTTTGTTGTATATATTCTATTCCCTATCCAATTGACATGTTGCATTTATATGCAGTTAGTCATTCAAAAATTTGAAAACTCTTGCATTCGTTGCATGTTAGCGAGAGGCACCCTTAGAGGTAAAGAGCTAGCTTTTACCTCACTACTAAGTACTTGGACATTGAGGACTAGATCCGTTTTGTACAGAGCGGAGCTTCTCCTCTGCCGTATGCTAGGAGTGAAGAAGCACTACTGTCTATCGTCCGTAAAGGGGTATGCTTTCTTCCCCCAATTTACAGTCGAGCTAGCGCTGCAGATGGGACAGTAGCGAAGAGTTCACTGCCTGACTCTAAAAGGGCACACTCGTGTAAAGGGAGAGAAATCAACTCAAAGCTTTATATCCTGAGAGATAAAAGCAATGCATTGTGTAGGTGTACTCACTTACCTCAACTACTTACCTCCTTGTTAGTATGTCCTTTGTGAACATCATCTTGATAGACGAACTTACCTATTTTCATACTGCAAATAAATTTTACCCAAGATAAGTGAAAAAATATAATGCAATCCCCTTTAGAGCAATGCAGTTGAGGACCCTCTTTCACTGATGGACTAAATAAACAATGCTTAGACTGAGTGAGAGAGGGGTTTGTGAGAGAGAGGGGAGAGTGGTAGTCCTTGAAAGAGAGAAAGAAAGGACATTTGTGAGAGTAAAATACAGGTGATTTAGAAGGAGCAGGGATGCTAGTCAGGGAGAGTAATAGAGAGCAGGGAGAGAAAGAGAGGGTGTGAGAAAGAAAAAGAGAGAGAGAGAAGTGGAAGAAAGAAATGTGTGTGAGAGCAAGAGACGGGTTGAAGTGAAAGAGATAGAGTGGGAGTAAGAGAGAAAAAAATTGAGAGAAGGGAGAGGGAGAGAGAGAAGGGAGAGGGAGAGAGAAGAGAGGGAGAGAGAAGGGAGAGAGAGAAAGCAGGGAGAGACAAGTGTGAGAGGAGGGACAGAGAAGGGAGAGGGAGAGAGAAGGGAGAGGGAGAGAGAAGGGAGAGAAAATGAAAAGGGAGAGAGAAGGAAATGGAGATAGAAGGAAAAGGGAGAGAGAAGGAAGAGGGAGAGAGAATGGAGAGACAAGGGAGAGGGAGAGACAAGGAAAGGGAGAGAGAAGGGATAGTGAGAGAAAAGGGAGAGGGAGAGAGATGGAAGTGACAAGGGAGAGAGGAGGGAGAGAGAAGGGAGAGGGAGAGCGAAGGAAAGGAGAGGGGAAAGGAAAAGGGAGAGAATGGAGAGACAAGGAAAAGGGAGAGAGCATGGAAAGTGAGAGAGAAGGAAGAAGGAGAGAGAAGGAAGAGGGAGAGAGATGGGATAGGGAGAGAGAAGGGAGAGAGAAGGCAGAGGGATAGAGAAGGGAGTGAGAAAAGGGAGAGAGAAGGGAGAGAGAAAGAAAAGGGAGAGAGAAGGGAGAGGGAGAGACAAGGAAAGGAGAGATAAGGGATAGGGAGAGAGAAGGGATAGGAGAGAGAGAAGGGATAGGGAGAGGAAGAAGGGATACGGAGAGAGAGAAGGTAGATGTAGAGAGAAGGGAGATGGAGAGAGAAGGGAGAGGGAGAGAGAAGGGTGAGGGAGAGAAAAGGAAAAGGGAAAGAAAAGGAAAAGGGAGAGAAAAGGAAAAGGGAGAGAAAAGGAAAAGGGAGAGAAAAGGAAAAGGGAGAGAAAAGGAAAAGGGAGAGAGAAGGAAGAGGGAGAGAGAAGGAAGAGGGAGAGAGAATGGAGAGACAAGGGAGAGGGAGAGACAAGGAAAGGGAGAGAGAAGGGATAGGGAGAGAGAAGGGATAGGGAGAGAGAAGGGAGAGGGAGAGAGAAGGGAGAGGGAGAGAGAAGGGAGAGGGAGAGAGTGATGAGGGAGTGACAAGGAAAAGGGAGAGAGAAGGGAGAGGGAGAGAGAAGGGAGAGGAGAGAGGAGAGAGAGAGGGAGAGAGAGAAGGAGTGGATAGACAGAGAGAAGGAAGAGGGTGCAAGAGAAGGGAAAGGGAGAGGGGAGAGAGGGAGGTGAGGGGAATGATGAGGGAGTTAGGGAGAGGGATTGTGAAGGGAGGGGTGAGAGGAGGGGGAGAGGGAGTGGGTGTGAGAGAGAGGGAGAGGGGAGAGCAAGGAAAGGGGAGGGGAAGGAAAGGGAGATGAGATGGAAGGAGAGAGAATGGAAGGGAGAGAGATGGAAGGGAGAGAGAAGGATGAGAGAGGTTGGAGAGGAGAGGAGATGGAGAGTGGGAGTGAGGGAGAGTGAAGGAGAGTGATAGAGAGGGGTGTGATTGGGAGTGAGTAAGGGAGTGAGGAAGGAAGGGAGAGAGAAGGAAAGGGATTGGGGAGAGGAAGGGAGATGAGGAAGGGAGTGAGAATGGAGAGAGAATGGAGAGGGAGAGACAAGGAAGGGAGAGAGAAGGATAGGGAGAGATGGGATGGGAGTGAGAAGGGGAGGAGAGAGAGGGAGAGAAGGGAGAGAAGAGGAGTGATGAGGGAGTGAGGAAGGGAGAGGAGAGGAGAGGGGAGGAGGAGAGGGAGAGGGAGAGAGTGTGGTGTGTGTGGGGGTGAGGTGTGGGAGAGGATGGGAGAGGTGAGGGTGAGGGTGAGGGAGTTATAGGGGAGGAGAAGGGAGGGGAGAGAGGGAGAGGGAGAGTGAGTGAGAGAAGGAGTGGAGAGAGAGAGTGGAGAGGGAGAGAGAAGGAAGGGAGAGCGAGAGGAAAGGGAGAGGAAAGGGAGAGATGAAGGAAAAGGGAGAGAGCATGGAAAGGGAGAGAGCATGGAAAGGGAGAGAGAAGTAAGAGGGAGAGAGAAGGAAGAGGGAGAGAGAAGGGATAGGGAGAGAGAATGGAGAGACAAGGGAGAGGGAGAGACAAGGAAAGGGAGAGAGAAGGGATAGGGAGAGAGAAGGGAGAGGGAGAGAGAAGGGGGTGACAAGGGAGAGAGGAGGGAGAGAGAAGGGAGAGGGAGAGAGAAGGAAAAGGGAGGGGAAAGGAAAAGGGAGAGAGAAGGAAGAGGGAGGGAGAAGGAAGAGGAGAGAGAAGGAAGATGGAGAGAGAAGGAAGATGGAGAGAGAAGGAGATGGAGAGAGAAGGAAGATGGAGAGAGAAGGAAGAGGGAGAGAGAAGGAAGAGGGAGAGAGAAGGAAGAGGGAGAGAGAAGGAAGAGGGAGAGAGAAGGAAGAGGGAGAGAGAAGGAAGAGGGAGAGAGAATGGAGAGACAAGGGAGAGGTAGAAACAAGGGAGAGGGAGCGACAAGGGATAGGGAGAGAGAAGGAAGAGGGAGAGAGAGAAGGAAGAGGGAGAGAGAGAAGGAAGAGGGAGAGAGAGAAGGAAGAGGGAGAGAGAGAAGGGATACGGAGAGAGAGAGGTAGATGTAGAGAGAAGGGAGATGGAGAAGAAGGAAGATGGAGAAGGAGAGAGAGAGAGAGAGAGAGAGAGAGAGAGAGAGAGATGAGGAGTGACAAGGAAAATGGAGAGAGAAGGGAGAGTGAGAGAGAAGGGAGAGGGAGAGAGGAGAGAGAAGGGAGAGAGAGAAGAGAGAGGAGAGACAGAGAGAAGGAAGAGGGTGAGAGAGAAGGAATGGTTGAGAGAGAGAAGGGAGAGGGAGAGGGAATGACGAGGGAGTTATAAGGGAGAGGGAGAGAGAAGGGAGGGGGAGAGAGAGAAGGGAGTGGAGAGAGAGAGAAGGGAGAGGGAGAGCGAAGGAAAGGGTAGGGGAAAGGAAAAGGGAGAGAATGGAGAGATAAGGAAAAGGGAGATAGCATGGAAAGGGAGAGAGACGGAAGAGGGAGAGAGAAGGAAGAGGGAGAGAGAAGGGATAGGGAGAGAGAAGGGAGAGAAAGGCAGAGGGATAGAGAAGGGAGTGAGAAAAGGGAGAGAGAAAGAAAAGGGAGAGAGAAGGGAAAAGGAGAGAGAAGGAAAAGGGAGAGAGAAGGAAAAGGGAGAGAGAAGGAAAGGGAGAGGAAGGAAAAGGGAGAGAGAATGGAGAGACAAGGAGAGGGAGAGACAAGGAAAGGGAGAGAGAAGGGATAGGGAGAGAGAAGGGAGAGGGAGAGAGGAGGGGGTGACAAGGGAGAGAGGAGGGAGAGAGAAGGGAGAGGGAGAGAGAAGGAAAAGGGAGCGGAAAGGAAAAGGGAGAGAGAATGGAAAGGGAGAGAGAAGGAAGATGAGAGAGAAGGAAGATGGAGAGAGAAGGAAGATGGAGAGAGAAGGAAGAGGGAGAGGGAAGGAAGAGGGAGAGGGAAGGAAGAGGGAGAGAGAATGGAGAGACAAGGGAGAGGTAGAAACAAGGCAGAGGGAGCGACAAAGGAAGAGGGAGAGAGAATGGAGAGACAAGGGAGAGGTAGAAACAAGGCAGAGGGAGCGACAAGGGATAGGGAGAGAGAAGGAAGAGGGAGAGAGAAAAGGGATAGGGAGAGAGAGAAGGGATACGGAGAGAGAAGGGATACGGAGAGAGAGAAGGGATACGGAGAGAGAGAAGGTAGATGTAGAGAGAAGGGAGATGGAGAAAGAAGGAAGATGGAGAAGGGAGAGAGAGAGAAGGGAGAGAGAGAGAGAGAGGGAGAGAGAGAGAGTGATGAGGGAGTGACAAGGAAAAGGGAGAGAGAAGGGAGAGAGAAGGGAGAGGGAGAGAGGAGAGAGAGAAGGGAGAGAGAGAGAAGGGAGAGGGAGAGACAGAGAGAAGGAAGAGGGTGAGAGAGAAGGGAAAGGGAGAGAGAGAGAAGGGAGAGAGAGAAGGGAGAGGGAGAGAGAGAGGTAGAGGGAATGACGAGGGAGTTATAAGGGAGAGGGAGAGAGAAGGGAGGGGGAGAGAGAGAGAGAAGGGAGTGGAGAGAGAGAGAAGGGAGAGGGAGAGCGAAGGAAAGGGGAGGGGAAAGGAAAAGGGAGAGAATGGAGAGATAAGGAAAAGGGAGAGAGCATGGAGAGGGAGAGAGAAGGGAGAGGGAGAGAGGAGAGAGAGAAGGGAGAGTGAGAGAAGGGAGAGGGAGAGACAGAGAGAAGGAAGAGGGTGAGTGAGAAGGGAAAGGGAGAGAGAGAGAAGGGAGAGGGAGAGAGAGAGGTAGAGGGAATGACGAGGGAGTTATAAGGGAGAGGGAGAGAGAAGGGAGGGGGAGAGAGAGAGAGAAGGGAGTGGAGAGAGAGAGAGAAGGGAGAGGGAGAGCGAAGGAAAGGGGAGGGGAAAGGAAAAGGGAGAGAATGGAAAGATAAGGAAAAGGGAGAGAGCATGGAAAGGGAGAGAGAAGTAAGAGGGAGAGAGAAGGAAGAGGGAGAGAGAAGGTATAGGGAGAGAGAAGGGAGAGGGAGATAGAAGGGGGTGACAAGGGAGAGAGGAGGGAGAGAGAAGGGAGAGGGAGAGAGAAGGAAAAGGGAGGGAAAAGGAAAATGGAAAGAGAGAATGGAAAGGGAGAGAGAAGGAAGATGGAGAGAGAAGGAAGATGGAGAGAGAAGGAAGATGGAGAGAGAAGGAAGATGGGGGAGAGAAGGAAGAGGGAGAGGGAAGGAAGAGGGAGAGAGAATGGAGAGACAAGGGAGAGGTAGAAACAAGGAAGAGGGAGCGACAAGGGATAGGGAGAGAGAAGGAAGAGGGAGAGAGAGAAGGGATAGGGAGAGAGAGAAGGGATAGGGAGAGAGAGAAGGGATAGGGAGAGAGAGAAGGGATAGGGAGAGAGAGAAGGTAGATGTAGAGAGAAGGGAGATGGAGAAAGAAGGAAGATGGAGAAGGGAGAGAGAGAGAAGGGAGAGAGAGAGAGTGATGAGGAAAAGGGATTGAGAAGGGAGAGGGAGAGAGAAGGTAGAGGGAGAGAGGAGAGAGAGAAGGGAGAGAGAGAAGGGAGAGGGAGAGGGAAGGAAGAGGGAGAGAGAAGGAAGAGGGAGAGAGAAGGAAGAGGGAGAGAGAAGGAAGAGGGAGAGATAATGGAGAGACAAGGGAGAGGTAGAAACAAGGGAGAGGGAGCGACAAGGGATAGGGAGAGAGAAGGAAGAGGGAGAGAGAAGGAAGAGGGAGAGAGAGAAGGAAGAGGGAGAGAGAGAAGGAAGAGGGAGAGAGAGAAGGGATACGGAGAGAGAGAAGGTAGATGTAGAGAGAAGGGAGATGGAGAAGAAGGAAGATGGAGAAGGGAGAGAGAGAGAGAGAGAGAGAGAGAGAGAGAGAGATGAGGGAGTGACAAGGAAAATGGAGAGAGAAGGGAGAGTGAGAGAGAAGGGAGAGGGAGAGAGGAGAGAGAAGGGAGAGAGAGAAGAGAGAGGGAGAGACAGAGAGAAGGAAGAGGGTGAGAGAGAAAGGAATGGTTGAGAGAGAGAAGGGAGAGGGAGAGGGAATGACGAGGGAGTTATAAGGGAGAGGGAGAGAGAAGGGAGGGGGAGAGAGAGAAGGGAGTGGAGAGAGAGAGAAGGGAGAGGGAGAGCGAAGGAAAGGGTAGGGGAAAGGAAAAGGGAGAGAATGGATAGATAAGGAAAAGGGAGATAGCATGGAAAGGGAGAGAGACGGAAGAGGGAGAGAGAAGGAAGAGGGAGAGAGAAGGGATAGGGAGAGAGAAGGGAGAGAAAGGCAGAGGGATAGAGAAGGGAGTGAGAAAAGGGAGAGAGAAAGAAAAGGGAGAGAGAAGGGAAAAGGAGAGAGAAGGAAAAGGGAGAGAGAAGGAAAAGGGAGAGAGAAGGAAAGGGAGAGCGAAGGAAGAGGGAGAGAGAAAAGGGAGAGAGAGAGAGAAGGGAGAGAAAGAGAGTGATGAGGGAGTGACAGGAAAAGGGAGAGAGAAGGGAGAGGGAGAGAGAAGGGAGAGGGAGAGAGGAGAGAGAAAAGGGAGAGAGAGAGAAGGAGAGGGAGAGAGAGAGGTAGAGGAATGACGAGGGAGTTATAAGGGAGAGGGAGAGAGAAGGGAGGGGGAGAGAGAGAGAAGGGAGTGGAGAGAGAGAGAAGGGAGTGGAGAGAGAGAGAAGGGAGAGGGAGAGCGAAGGAAAGGGGAGGCAAGGAAAAGGGAGAGAATGGAGAGATAAGAAAAGGGAGAGAGCATGGAAAGGGAGAGAGCATGGAAAGGGAGAGAGAAGTAAGAGGGAGAGAGAAGGAAGAGGGAGAGAGAAGGGATAGGGAGAGAGAATGGAGAGACAAGGGAGAGGGAGAGACAAGGAAAGGGAGAGAGAAGGGATAGGGAGAGAGAAGGGAGAGGGAGAGAGAAGGGGGTGACAAGGGAGAGAGGAGGGAGAGAGAAGGGAGAGGGAGAGAGAAGGAAAAGGGAGGGGAAAGGAAAAGGGAGAGAGAAGGAAGAGGGAGGGAGAAGGAAGATGGAGAGAGAAGGAAGATGGAGAGAGAAGGAAGATGGAGAGAGAAGGAAGATGGAGAGAGAAGGAAGATGGAGAGAGAAGGAAGAGGGAGAGAGAAGGAAGAGGGAGAGAGAAGGAAGAGGGAGAGAGAAGGAAGAGGGAGAGAGAAGGAAGAGGGGAGAGAGAAGGAAGAGGGAGAGAGAAGGAAGAGGGAGAGAGAAGGAAGAGGGAGAGAGAATGGAGAGACAAGGGAGAGGTAGAAACAAGGGAGAGGGAGCGACAAGGGATAGGGAGAGAGAAGGAAGAGGGAGAGAGAGAAGGAAGAGGGAGAGAGAGAAGGAAGAGGGAGAGAGAGAAGGAAGAGGGAGAGAGAGAAGGAAGAGGGAGAGAGAGAAGGTAGATGTAGAGAGAAGGGAGATGGAGAAGAAGGAAGATGGAGAAGGGAGAGAGAGAGAGAGAGAGAGAGAGAGAGAGAGAGAGAGAGAGAGAGAGAGAGAGAGAGAGAGAGAGAGATGAGGGAGTGACAAGGAAAATGGAGAGAGAAGGGAGAGTGAGAGAGAAGGGAGAGGGAGAGAGGAGAGAGAAGGGAGAGAGAGAAGAGAGAGGGAGAGACAGAGAGAAGGAAGAGGGTGAGAGAGAAAGGAATGGTTGAGAGAGAGAAGGGAGAGGGAGAGGGAATGACGAGGGAGTTATAAGGGAGAGGGAGAGAGAAGGCAGGGGGAGAGAGAGAAGGGAGTGGAGAGAGAGAGAAGGGAGAGGGAGAGCGAAGGAAAGGGTAGGGGAAAGGAAAAGGGAGAGAATGGAGAGATAAGGAAAAGGGAGAATAGCATGGAAAGGGAGAGAGACGGAAGAGGGAGAGAGAAGGAAGAGGGAGAGAGAAGGGATAGGGAGAGAGAAGGGAGAGAAAGGCAGAGGGATAGAGAAGGGAGTGAGAAAAGGGAGAGAGAAAGAAAAGGGAGAGAGAAGGGAAAAGGAGAGAGAAGGAAAAGGGAGAGAGAAGGAAAAGGGAGAGAGAAGGAAAGGGAGAGGGAAGAAAAGGGAGAGAGAATGGAGAGACAAGGGAGAGGGAGAGACAAGGAAAGGGAGAGAGAAGGGATAGGGAGAGAGAAGGGAGAGGGAGAGAGGAGGGGGTGACAAGGGAGAGAGGAGGGAGAGAGAAGGGAGAGGGAGAGAGAAGGAAAAGGGAGCGGAAAGGAAAAGGGAGAGAGAATGGAAAGGGAGAGAGAAGGAAGATGGAGAGAGAAGGAAGATGGAGAGAGAAGGAAGATGGAGAGAGAAGGAAGAGGGAGAGGGAAGGAAGAGGGAGAGGGAAGGAAGAGGGAGAGAGAATGGAGAGACAAGGGAGAGGTAGAAACAAGGCAGAGGGAGCGACAAGGGATAGGGAGAGAGAAGGAAGAGGGAGAGAGAAAAGGGATAGGGAGGGAGAGAAGGGATACGGAGAGAGAGAAGGGATACGGAGAGAGAGAAGGGATACGGAGAGAGAGAAGGGATACGGAGAGAGAGAAGGTAGATGTAGAGAGAAGGGAGATGGAGAAAGAAGGAAGATGGAGAAGGGAGAGAAAGAGAAGGGAGAGAGAGAGAGGAGAGAGAGAGAGTGATGAGGGAGTGACAAGGAAAAGGGAGAGAGAAGGGAGAGAGAAGGGAGAGGGAGAGAGGAGAGAGAGAAGGGAGAGAGAGAGAAGGGAGAGGGAGAGACAGAGAGAAGGAAGAGGGTGAGAGAGAAGGGAAAGGGAGAGAGAGAGAAGGGAGAGAGAGAAGGGAGAGGGAGAGAGAGAGGTAGAGGGAATGACGAAGGAGTTATAAGGGAGAGGGAGAGAGAAGGGAGGGGGAGAGAGAGAGAGAAGGGAGTGGAGAGAGAGAGAAGGGAGAGGGGAGAGCGAAGGAAAGGGGAGGGGAAAGGAAAAGGGAGAGAATGGAGATAAGGAAAAGGGAGAGAGCATGGAGAGGGAGAGAGAAGGGAGAGGGAGAGAGGAGAGAGAGAAGGGAGAGTGAGAGAAGGGAGAGGGAGAGACAGAGAGAAGGAAGAGGGTGAGAGAGAAGGGAAAGGGAGAGAGAGAGAGAAGGGAGAGGGAGAGAGAGAGGTAGAGGGAATGACGAGGGAGTTATAAGGGAGAGGGAGAGAGAAGGGAGGGGGAGAGAGAGAGAGAAGGGAGTGGAGAGAGAGAGAGAAGGGAGAGGGAGAGCGAAGGAAAGGGGAGGGGAAAGGAAAAGGGAGAGAATGGAAAGATAAGGAAAAGGGGAGAGAGCATGGAAAGGGAGAGAGAAGTAAGAGGGAGAGAGAAGGAAGAGGGAGAGAGAAGGTATAGGGAGAGAGAAGGGAGAGGGAGATAGAAGGGGGTGACAAGGGAGAGAGGAGGGAGAGAGAAGGGAGAGGGAGAGAGAAGGAAAAGGGAGGGAAAAGGAAAAGGGAGAGAGAATGGAAAGGGAGAGAGAAGGAAGATGGAGAGAGAAGGAAGATGGAGAGAGAAGGAAGATGGAGAGAGAAGGGTTAGGGTTAGGGTTAGGGTTAGGGTTAGGGTTAGGGTTATAGGGGAATACGAAAATTTAGGTATGTGACTCATTTGGGTACTAACCAATCAGAGAAGAGTTAGGGTTGAAAGTTAGGGTTGAAAGTTAGGGTTGAAAGTTAGGGTTGACACTTAGGATTATTTTTCTATTTTTGTTTGGCCCAGGGTTATAGGGGAATACGAAAATTTAGGTATGTGACTCATTTGGGTACTAACCAATCAGAGAAGAGTTAGGGTTAGCGTTGAAAGTTAGGGTTAGGGTTGACCCTTACGATTATTTTTGTATTTGTGTTTGGTGAAAAAAGAATAGAACATTTTTAGTTATGTGACTCATTTAGGTACTTGGCCAATGAGAGTTAAGTTCTGAACAATTTAGGGAGGGTGTGGTTTGGGGTTGAAAGTGTGGTAAGAAAAAGTGTAAGTGGGTAAGAACGTGAGGGAGGTTGTGGGTAGGTGGGTGAGGGAGGTTTAGGGATGTATGGTGGGTGTGGGTAAGGAGGTTGAAGGTTTTTGAGGGAAGGTGGATGATGAAGAGAGTGGGTAGGTGGTGTTGAAGGTGGATTAGGGAGGGTGAGTAAATGTGTCTGGGAGGGTGAGGATGAAGGTGGGTGAAAAAAGTGTGGGTCAGTTCAGGTATGGGTGAGTGGGCAAGGGTGAGGCTGGGTATTGGTGTGCAGGTAAGGGTGGTGAAGGTGAATTTTAATATGGATGATGAGGGTAGAAGGTGGGTGAGGGAGGTTGGGTGAAGGAGGGTGTGGGAAGGTGATGTTGAAGGTGGGTGAGGGATGGTTAATATGGGTATAGGAGGCTTTGTAGGTAAGGTTGAGGCCAGTAAGGTAGAGTGAACATGGGTGAGGGAGGGTGAGGATTAAGGTGGAAGAGGGAGGGTGTGTTTAAGTGGGGTTAAAGGTTGGTGAATGTAGGTGAGGTAGGGGGATGAGTGAAGGTGTGGGTGAGTGAAGGTGTTGGTGAGGGGGCAATGGTGGGTGGGTGAAGGTGGATGAGTGTGAGGGTGAAGGTGGATGAGGTGGTGGGTGATAGTGAACATGGGTCAAGAGCGGGTGAGGGAGGGCATGGAATCAGTCTGTGAGCCTGCCCTTTCTATTTTGTTGTATATATTCTATTCCCTATCCAATTGACATGTTGCATTTATATGCAGTTAGTCATTCAAAAATTGAAAACTCTTGCATTCGTTGCATGTTAGCGAGAGGCACCCTTAGAGGTAAAGAGCTAGCTTTTACCTCACTACTAAGTACTTGGACATTGAGGACTAGATCCGTTTTGTACAGAGCGGAGCTTCTCCTCTGCCGTATGCTAGGAGTGAAGAAGCACTACTGTCTATCGTCCGTAAAGGGGTATGCTTTCTTCCCCCAATTTACAGTCGAGCTAGCGCTGCAGATGGGACAGTAGCGAAGAGTTCACTGCCTGACTCTAAAAGGGCACACTCGTGTAAAGGGAGAGAAATCAACTCAAAGCTTTATATCCTGAGAGATAAAAGCAATGCATTGTGTAGGTGTACTCACTTACCTCAACTACTTACCTCCTTGTTAGTATGTCCTTTGTGAACATCATCTTGATAGACGAACTTACCTATTTTCATACTGCAAATAAATTTTACCCAAGATAAGTGAAAAAATATAATGCAATCCCCTTTAGAGCAATGCAGTTGAGGACCCTCTTTCACTGATGGACTAAATAAACAATGCTTAGACTGAGTGAGAGAGGGGTTTGTGAGAGAGAGGGGAGAGTGGTAGTCCTTGAAAGAGAGAGAGAAAGAAAGGACATTTGTGAGAGTAAAATACAGGTGATTTAGAAGGAGCAGGGATGCTAGTCAGGGAGAGTAATAGAGAGCAGGGAGAGAAAGAGAGGGTGTGAGAAAGAAAAAGAGAAAGAGAGAAGTGGAAGAAAGAAATGTGTGTGAGAGCAAGAGACGGGTTGAAGTGAAAGAGATAGAGTGGGAGTAAGAGAGAAAAAAATTGAGAGAAGGGAGAGGGAGAGAGAAGGGAGAGGGAGAGAGAAGAGAGGGAGAGAGAAGGGAGAGAGAGAAAGCAGGGAGAGACAAGTGTGAGAGGAGGGACAGAGAAGGGAGAGGGAGAGAGAAGGGAGAGGGAGAGAAAAGGAAAAGGGAGAGAAAATGAAAAGGGAGAGAGAAGGAAATGGAGATAGAAGGAAAAGGGAGAGAGAAGGAAGAGGGAGAGAGAATGGAGAGACAAGGGAGAGGGAGAGACAAGGAAAGGGAGAGAGAAGGGATAGTGAGAGAAAAGGGAGAGGGAGAGAGATGGAAGTGACAAGGGAGAGAGGAGGGAGAGAGAAGGGAGAGGGAGAGCGAAGGAAAGGAGAGGGGAAAGGAAAAGGGAGAGAATGGAGAGACAAGGAAAAGGGAGAGAGCATGGAAAGTGAGAGAGAAGGAAGAAGGAGAGAGAAGGAAGAGGGAGAGAGATGGGATAGGGAGAGAGAAGGGAGAGAGAAGGCAGAGGGATAGAGAAGGGAGTGAGAAAAGGGAGAGAGAAGGGAGAGAGAAAGAAAAGGGAGAGAGAAGGGAGAGGGAGAGACAAGGAAAGGGAGAGATAAGGGATAGGGAGAGAGAAGGGATAGGGAGAGAGAGAAGGGATAGGGAGAGGAAGAAGGGATACGGAGAGAGAGAAGGTAGATGTAGAGAGAAGGGAGATGGAGAGAGAAGGGAGAGGGAGAGAGAAGGGTGAGGGAGAGAAAAGGAAAAGGGAAAGAAAAGGAAAAGGGAGAGAAAAGGAAAAGGGAGAGAAAAGGAAAAGGGAGAGAAAAGGAAAAGGGAGAGAAAAGGAAAAGGGAGAGAAAAGGAAAAGAAAAGGGAGAGAAAAGGGAGAGAAAAGGGAGAGAAAAGGGAGAGAAAAGGGAGAGAAAAGGGAGAGAGAAGGCAAAATGAGAGAGAAGGTAAAGGGAGAGAGAAGGAAAATGGAGAGAGAAGGAAAGGGAGATAGAAGGAAAAGGGAGAGAGAAGGAAGAGGGAGAGAGAAGGAAGAGGGAGAGAGAATGGAGAGACAAGGGAGAGGGAGAGACAAGGAAAGGGAGAGAGAAGGGATAGGGAGAGAGAAGGGATAGGGAGAGAGAAGGGAGAGGGAGAGAGAAGGGAGAGGGAGAGAGAAGGGAGAGGGAGAGAGTGATGAGGGAGTGACAAGGAAAAGGGAGAGAGAAGGGAGAGGGAGAGAGAAGGGAGAGGGAGAGAGGAGAGAGAGAAGGGAGAGAGAGAAGGGAGAGGGATAGACAGAGAGAAGGAAGAGGGTGCGAGAGAAGGGAAAGGGAGAGAGAGAGAAGGGAGAGGGGGAGAGAGAGGTAGAGGGAATGATCAGGGAGTTATAAGGGAGAGGGATAGAGAAGGGAGGGGGAGAGAGAGAGAGAAGGGAGAGGGAGAGCAAAGGAAAGGGGAGGGGAAAGGAAAAGGGAGAGAATGGAGAGACAAGGAAAAGGGAGAGAGATTGGAAAGGGAGAGAGAAGGAAGAGGGAGAGAGAAGGAAGAGGGAGAGAGAAAGGATAGGGAGAGAGAAGGGAGAGAGAAGGCAGAGGGATAGAGAAGGGAGTGAGAAAATGGAGAGAGAAAGAAAAGGGAGAGAGAAGGAAAAGGGAGAGAGAAGGAAAAGGGAGAGAGAAGGAAAGGGAGATAGAAGGAAAAGGGAGAGAGAATGAGAAGGGAGAGAGAATGGAGAGACAAGGAAGAGGGAGAGACAAGGAAAGGGAGAGAGAAGGGATAGGGAGAGCGAAGGAAGAGGGAGAGAGAAAAGGGAGAGAGAGAGAGAAGGGAGAGAAAGAGAGTGATGAGGGAGTGACAAGGAAAAGGGAGAGAGAAGGGAGAGGGAGAGAGAAGGGAGAGGGAGAGAGGAGAGAGAAAAGGGAGAGAGAGAGAAGGGAGAGGGAGAGAGAGAGGTAGAGGGAATGACGAGGGAGTTATAAGGGAGAGGGAGAGAGAAGGGAGGGGGAGAGAGAGAGAAGGGAGTGGAGAGAGAGAGGAGTGGAGAGAGAGAGAAGGGAGAGGGAGAGCGAAGGAAAGGGGAGGCAAGGAAAAGGGAGAGAATGGAGAGATAAGGAAAAGGGAGAGAGCATGGAAAGGGAGAGAGCATGGAAAGGGAGAGAGCATGGAAAGGGTTAGGGTTAGGGTTAGGGTTAGGGTTAGGGTTAGGGTTAGGGTTAGGGTTAGGGTATTAGGGTTAGGGTTAGGGTTAGGGTTAGGGTTAGGGTTAGGGTATTAGGGTTAGGGTTAGGGTTAGGGTTAGGGTTAGGGTTAGGGTTAGGGTTAGGGTTAGGGTTAGGGTTAGGGTTATAGGGGAATACGAAAATTTAGGTATGTGACTCATTTGGGTACTAACCAATCAGAGAAGAGTTAGGGTTGAAAGTTAGGGTTGAAAGTTAGGGTTGAAAGTTAGGGTTGAAAGTTAGGGTTGACACTTAGGATTATTTTTCTATTTTTGTTTGGCCCAGGGTTATAGGGGAATACGAAAATTTAGGTATGTGACTCATTTGGGTACTAACCAATCAGAGAAGAGTTAGGGTTGAAAGTTAGGGTTGAAAGTTAGGGTTGAAAGTTAGGGTTGAAAGTTAGGGTTGAAAGTTAGGGTTGACACTTAGGATTATTTTTCTATTTTTGTTTGGCCCAGGGTTATAGGGGAATACGAAAATTTAGGTATGTGACTCATTTGGGTACTAACCAATCAGAGAAGAGTTAGGGTTGAAAGTTAGGGTTGAAAGTTAGGGTTGAAAGTTAGGGTTGACACTTAGGATTATTTTTCTATTTTTGTTTGGCCCAGGGTTATAGGGGAATACGAAAATTTAGGTATGTGACTCATTTGGGTACTAACCAATCAGAGAAGAGTTAGGGTTGAAAGTTAGGGTTGAAAGTTAGGGTTGAAAGTTAGGGTTGAAAGTTAGGGTTGAAAGTTAGGATTATTTTTCTATTTTTGTTTGGCCCAGGGTTATAGGGGAATACGAAAATTTAGGTATGTGACTCATTTGGGTACTAACCAATCAGAGAAGAGTTAGGGTTGAAAGTTAGGGTTGAAAGTTAGGGTTGAAAGTTAGGGTTGAAAGTTAGGGTTGAAAGTTAGGGTTGAAAGTTAGGGTTGACACTTAGGATTATTTTTCTATTTTTGTTTGGCCCAGGGTTATAGGGGAATACGAAAATTTAGGTATGTGACTCATTTGGGTACTAACCAATCAGAGAAGAGTTAGGGTTGAAAGTTAGGGTTGAAAGTTAGGGTTGAAAGTTAGGGTTGACACTTAGGATTATTTTTCTATTTTTGTTTGGCCCAGGGTTATAGGGGAATACGAAAATTTAGGTATGTGACTCATTTGGGTACTAACCAATCAGAGAAGAGTTAGGGTTGAAAGTTAGGGTTGAAAGTTAGGGTTGAAAGTTAGGGTTGACACTTAGGATTATTTTTCTATTTTTGTTTGGCCCAGGGTTATAGGGGAATACGAAAATTTAGGTATGTGACTCATTTGGGTACTAACCAATCAGAGAAGAGTTAGGGTTGAAAGTTAGGGTTGAAAGTTAGGGTTGAAAGTTAGGGTTGAAAGTTAGGGTTGAAAGTTAGGGTTGACACTTAGGATTATTTTTCTATTTTTGTTTGGCCCAGGGTTATAGGGGAATACGAAAATTTAGGTATGTGACTCATTTGGGTACTAACCAATCAGAGAAGAGTTAGGGTTGAAAGTTAGGGTTGAAAGTTAGGGTTGAAAGTTAGGGTTGAAAGTTAGGGTTGACACTTAGGATTATTTTTCTATTTTTGTTTGGCCCAGGGTTATAGGGGAATACGAAAATTTAGGTATGTGACTCATTTGGGTACTAACCAATCAGAGAAGAGTTAGGGTTGAAAGTTAGGGTTGAAAGTTAGGGTTAGGGTTAGGGTTAGGGTTAGGGTTATAGGGGAATACGAAAATTTAGGTATGTGACTCATTTGGGTACTAACCAATCAGAGAAGAGTTAGGGTTGAAAGTTAGGGTTGAAAGTTAGGGTTGAAAGTTAGGGTTGAAAGTTAGGGTTGAAAGTTAGGGTTGAAAGTTAGGGTTGACACTTAGGATTATTTTTCTATTTTTGTTTGGCCCAGGGTTATAGGGGAATACGAAAATTTAGGTATGTGACTCATTTGGGTACTAACCAATCAGAGAAGAGTTAGGGTTGAAAGTTAGGGTTGAAAGTTAGGGTTGAAAGTTAGGGTTGACACTTAGGGTTAGGGTTAGGGTTAGGGTTAGGGTTAGGGTTATAGGGGAATACGAAAATTTAGGTATGTGACTCATTTGGGTACTAACCAATCAGAGAAGAGTTAGGGTTGAAAGTTAGGGTTGAAAGTTAGGGTTGAAAGTTAGGGTTGACACTTAGGATTATTTTTCTATTTTTGTTTGGCCCAGGGTTATAGGGGAATACGAAAATTTAGGTATGTGACTCATTTGGGTACTAACCAATCAGAGAAGAGTTAGGGTTGAAAGTTAGGGTTGAAAGTTAGGGTTGAAAGTTAGGGTTGAAAGTTAGGGTTGAAAGTTAGGGTTGAAAGTTAGGGTTGACACTTTGGATTATTTTTCTATTTTTGTTTGGCCCAGGGTTATAGGGGAATACGAAAATTTAGGTATGTGACTCATTTGGGTACTAACCAATCAGAGAAGAGTTAGGGTTGAAAGTTAGGGTTGAAAGTTAGGGTTGAAAGTTAGGGTTGAAAGTTAGGGTTGAAAGTTAGGGTTGACACTTAGGATTATTAGGGTTAGGGTTAGGGTTAGGGTTAGGGTTAGGGTTAGGGTTAGGGTTATAGGGGAATACGAAAATTTAGGTATGTGACTCATTTGGGTACTAACCAATCAGAGAAGAGTTAGGGTTGAAAGTTAGGGTTGAAAGTTAGGGTTGAAAGTTAGGGTTGAAAGTTAGGGTTGAAAGTTAGGGTTGACACTTTGGATTATTTTTCTATTTTTGTTTGGCCCAGGGTTATAGGGGAATACGAAAATTTAGGTATGTGACTCATTTGGGTACTAACCAATCAGAGAAGAGTTAGGGTTGAAAGTTAGGGTTGAAAGTTAGGGTTGAAAGTTAGGGTTGAAAGTTAGGGTTGAAAGTTAGGATTATTTTTCTATTTTTGTTTGGCCCAGGGTTATAGGGGAATACGAAAATTTAGGTATGTGACTCATTTGGGTACTAACCAATCAGAGAAGAGTTAGGGTTGAAAGTTAGGGTTGAAAGTTAGGGTTGAAAGTTAGGGTTGAAAGTTAGGGTTGAAAGTTAGGGTTGAAAGTTAGGGTTGAAAGTTAGGGTTGACACTTAGGATTATTTTTCTATTTTTGTTTGGCCCAGGGTTATAGGGGAATACGAAAATTTAGGTATGTGACTCATTTGGGTACTAACCAATCAGAGAAGAGTTAGGGTTGAAAGTTAGGGTTGAAAGTTAGGGTTGAAAGTTAGGGTTGACACTTAGGATTATTTTTCTATTTTTGTTTGGCCCAGGGTTATAGGGGAATACGAAAATTTAGGTATGTGACTCATTTGGGTACTAACCAATCAGAGAAGAGTTAGGGTTGAAAGTTAGGGTTGAAAGTTAGGGTTGAAAGTTAGGGTTGACACTTTGGATTATTTTTCTATTTTTATTTGGCCCAGGGTTATAGGGGAATACGAAAACTTAGGTATGTGACTCATTTGGGTACTAACCAATCAGAGAAGAGTTAGGGTTGAAAGTTAGGGTTGAAAGTTAGGGTTGAAAGTTAGGATTGTTAGGGTTAGGGTTAGGGTTAGGGTTAGGGTTAGGGTTAGGGTTAGGGTTAGGGTTAGGGTTAGGGTTAGGGTTAGGGTTAGGGTTATAGGGGAATACGAAAATTTAGGTATGTGACTCATGTGGGTACTAACCAATCAGAGAAGAGTTAGGGTTGAAAGTTAGGGTTGAAAGTTAGGGTTGAAAGTTAGGGTTGACACTTAGGATTATTTTTCTATTTTTGTTTGGCCCAGGGTTATAGGGGAATACGAAAATTTAGGTATGTGACTCATTTGGGTACTAACCAATCAGAGAAGAGTTAGGGTTGAAAGTTAGGGTTGAAAGTTAGGGTTGAAAGTTAGGGTTGAAAGTTAGGGTTGAAAGTTAGGGTTGAAAGTTAGGGTTGACACTTAGGATTATTTTTCTATTTTTGTTTGGCCCAGGGTTATAGGGGAATACGAAAATTTAGGTATGTGACTCATTTGGGTACTAACCAATCAGAGAAGAGTTAGGGTTGAAAGTTAGGGTTAGGGTTAGGGTTAGGGTTATAGGGGAATACGAAAATTTAGGTATGTGACTCATTTGGGTACTAACCAATCAGAGATGAGTTAGGGTTGAAAGTTAGGGTTGAAAGTTAGGGTTGAAAGTTAGGGTTGAAAGTTAGGGTTGACACTTAGGATTATTTTTCTATTTTTGTTTGGCCCAGGGTTATAGGGGAATACGAAAATTTAGGTATGTGACTCATTTGGGTACTAACCAATCAGAGAAGAGTTAGGGTTGAAAGTTAGGGTTGAAAGTTAGGGTTGAAAGTTAGGGTTGAAAGTTAGGATTATTTTTCTATTTTTGTTTGGCCCAGGGTTATAGGGGAATACGAAAATTTAGGTATGTGACTCATTTGGGTACTAACCAATCAGAGAAGAGTTAGGGTTGAAAGTTAGGGTTGAAAGTTAGGGTTGAAAGTTAGGGTTGAAAGTTAGGGTTGAAAGTTAGGGTTGATAGTTAGGGTTGACATTTAGGATTATTTTTCTATTTTTGTTTGGCCCAGGGTTATAGGGGAATACGAAAATTTAGGTATGTGACTCATTTGGGTACTAACCAATCAGAGAAGAGTTAGGGTTGAAAGTTAGGGTTGAAAGTTAGGGTTGAAAGTTAGGGTTGAAAGTTAGGGTTGACACTTAGGATTATTTTTCTATTTTTGTTTGGCCCAGGGTTATAGGGGAATACGAAAATTTAGGTATGTGACTCATTTGGGTACTAACCAATCAGAGAAGAGTTAGGGTTGAAAGTTAGGGTTGAAAGTTAGGGTTGAAAGTTAGGGTTGAAAGTTAGGATTATTTTTCTATTTTTGTTTGGCCCAGGGTTATAGGGGAATACGAAAATTTAGGTATGTGACTCATTTGGGTACTAACCAATCAGAGAAGAGTTAGGGTTGAAAGTTAGGGTTGAAAGTTAGGGTTGAAAGTTAGGGTTGAAAGTTAGGGTTGACACTTAGGATTATTTTTCTATTTTTGTTTGGCCCAGGGTTATAGGGGAATATGAAAATTTAGGTATGTGACTCATTTGGGTACTAACCAATCAGAGAAGAGTTAGGGTTGAAAGTTAGGGTTGAAAGTTAGGGTTGAAAGTTAGGATTATTTTTCTATTTTTGTTTGGCCCAGGGTTATAGGGGAATACGAAAATTTAGGTATGTGACTCATTTGGGTACTAACCAATCAGAGAAGAGTTAGGGTTGAAAGTTAGGGTTGAAAGTTAGGGTTGAAAGTTAGGGTTGAAAGTTAGGATTATTTTTCTATTTCTGTTTGGCCCAGGGTTATAGGGGAATACGAAAATTTAGGTATGTGACTCATTTGGGTACTAACCAATCAGAGAAGAGTTAGGGTTGAAAGTTAGGGTTGAAAGTTAGGGTTGAAAGTTAGGGTTGAAAGTTAGGGTTGACACTTAGGATTATTTTTCTATTTTTGTTTGGCCCAGGGTTATAGGGGAATATGAAAATTTAGGTATGTGACTCATTTGGGTACTAACCAATCAGAGAAGAGTTAGGGTTGAAAGTTAGGGTTGAAAGTTAGGGTTGAAAGTTAGGGTTGAAAGTTAGGGTTGAAAGTTAGGATTATTTTTCTATTTTTGTTTGGCCCAGGGTTATAGGGGAATACGAAAATTTAGGTATGTGACTCATTTGGGTACTAACCAATCAGAGAAGAGTTAGGGTTGAAAGTTAGGGTTGAAAGTTAGGGTTGAAAGTTAGGGTTGAAAGTTAGGATTATTTTTCTATTTTTGTTTGGCCCAGGGTTATAGGGGAATACGAAAATTTAGGTATGTGACTCATTTGGGTACTAACCAATCAGAGAAGAGTTAGGGTTGAAAGTTAGGGTTGACACTTAGGATTATTTTTCTATTTTTGTTTGGCCCAGGGTTATAGGGGAATATGAAAATTTAGGTATGTGACTCATTTGGGTACTAACCAATCAGAGAAGAGTTAGGGTTGAAAGTTAGGGTTGAAAGTTAGGGTTGAAAGTTAGGATTATTTTTCTATTTTTGTTTGGCCCAGGGTTATAGGGGAATACGAAAATTTAGGTATGTGACTCATTTGGGTACTAACCAATCAGAGAAGAGTTAGGGTTGAAAGTTAGGGTTGAAAGTTAGGGTTGAAAGTTAGGGTTGAAAGTTAGGGTTGAAAGTTAGGATTATTTTTCTATTTCTGTTTGGCCCAGGGTTATAGGGGAATACGAAAATTTAGGTATGTGACTCATTTGGGTACTAACCAATCAGAGAAGAGTTAGGGTTGAAAGTTAGGGTTGAAAGTTAGGGTTGAAAGTTAGGGTTGACACTTAGGATTATTTTTCTATTTTTGTTTGGCCCAGGGTTATAGGGGAATACGAAAATTTAGGTATGTGACTCATTTGGGTACTAACCAATCAGAGAAGAGTTAGGGTTGAAAGTTAGGGTTGAAAGTTAGGGTTGAAAGTTAGGGTTGAAAGTTAGGTTGAAAGTTAGGGTTGACACTTAGGATTATTTTTCTATTTTTGTTTGGCCCAGGGTTATAGGGGAATACGAAAATTTAGGTATGTGACTCATTTGGGTACTAACCAATCAGAGAAGAGTTAGGGTTGAAAGTTAGGGTTGAAAGTTAGGGTTGAAAGTTAGGATTATTTTTCTATTTTTGTTTGGTCCAGGGTTATAGGGGAATACGAAAATTTAGGTATGTGACTCATTTGGGTACTAACCAATCAGAGAAGAGTTAGGGTTGAAAGTTAGGGTTGAAAGTTAGGGTTGAAAGTTAGGGTTGAAAGTTAGGATTATTTTTCTATTTTTGTTTGGCCCAGGGTTATAGGGGAATACGAAAATTTAGGTATGTGACTCATTTGGGTACTAACCAATCAGAGAAGAGTTAGGGTTGAAAGTTAGGGTTGAAAGTTAGGGTTGAAAGTTAGGGTTGAAAGTTAGGGTTGACACTTTTAGGGTTAGGGTTAGGGTTAGGGTTAGGGTTATAGGGGAATACGAAAATTTAGGTATGTGACTCATTTGGGTACTAACCAATCAGAGAAGAGTTAGGGTTGAAAGTTAGGGTTGAAAGTTAGGGTTAGGGTTAGGGTTAGGGTTAGGGTTAGGGTTATAGGGGAATACGAAAATTTAGGTATGTGACTCATTTGGGTACTAACCAATCAGAGAAGAGTTAGGGTTGAAAGTTAGGGTTGAAAGTTAGGGTTGAAAGTTAGGGTTGAAAGTTAGGGTTGAAAGTTAGGGTTGACACTTAGGATTATTTTTCTATTTTTGTTTGGCCAGGGTTATAGGGGAATACGAAAATTTAGGTATGTGACTCATTTGGGTACTAACCAATCAGAGAAGAGTTAGGGTTGAAAGTTAGGGTTAAAAGTTAGGGTTAAAAGTTAGGGTTGAAAGTTAGGGTTGAAAGTTAGGGTTGAAAGTTAGGGTTGAAAGTTAGGGTTGAAAGTTAGGGTTGAAAGTTAGGGTTGAAAGTTAGGGTTGAAAGTTAGGGTTGAAAGTTAGGGTTGAAAGTTAGGGTTGAAAGTTAGGGTTGAAAGTTAGGGTTGACACTTAGGATTATTTTTCTATTTTTGTTTGGCCCAGGGTTATAGGGGAATACGAAAATTTAGGTATGTGACTCATTTGGGTACTAACCAATCAGAGAAGAGTTAGGGTTGAAAGTTAGGGTTGAAAGTTAGGGTTGAAGTTAGGGTTGAAAGTTAGGATTATTTTTCTATTTTTGTTTGGTCCAGGGTTATAGGGGAATACGAAAATTTAGGTATGTGACTCATTTGGGTACTAACCAATCAGAGAAGAGTTAGGGTTGAAAGTTAGGGTTGAAAGTTAGGGTTGAAAGTTAGGGTTGAAAGTTAGGATTATTTTTCTATTTTTATTTGGCCCAGGGTTATAGGGGAATACGAAAATTTAGGTATGTGACTCATTTGGGTACTAACCAATCAGAGAAGAGTTAGGGTTGAAAGTTAGGGTTGAAAGTTAGGGTTGAAAGTTAGGGTTGAAAGTTAGGGTTGACACTTAGGATTATTTTTCTATTTTTGTTTGGCCAGGGTTATAGGGGAATACGAAAATTTAGGTATGTGACTCATTTGGGTACTAACCAATCAGAGAAGAGTTAGGGTTAGCGTTGAAGTTAGGGTTAGGGTTGACCCTTACGATTATTTTTGTATTTGTGTTTGGTGAAAAAAGAATAGAACATTTTTAGTTATGTGACTCATTTAGGTACTTGGCCAATGAGAGTTAAGTTCTGAACAATTTAGGGAGGGTGTGGTTTGGGGTTGAAAGTGTGGTAAGAAAAAGTGTAAGTGGGTATGAACGTGAGGGAGGTTGTGGGTAGGTGGGTGAGGGAGGTTTAGGGATGTATGGTGGGTGTGGGTAAGGAGGTTGAAGGTTTTTGAGGGAAGGTGGATGATGAAGAGAGTGGGTAGGTGGTGTTGAAGGTGGATTAGGGAGGGTGAGTAAATGTGTCTGGGAGGGTGAGGATGAAGGTGGGTGAAAAAAGTGTGGGTCAGTTCAGGTATGGGTGAGTGGGCAAGGGTGAGGCTGGGTATTGGTGTGCAGGTAAGGGTGGTGAAGGTGAATTTTAATATGGATGATGAGGGTAGAAGGTGGGTGAGGGAGGTTGGGTGAAGGAGGGTGTGGGAAGGTGATGTTGAAGGTGGGTGAGGGATGGTTAATATGGGTATAGGAGGCTTTGTAGGTAAGGTTGAGGCCAGTAAGGTAGAGTGAACATGGGTGAGGGAGGGTGAGGATTAAGGTGGAAGAGGGAGGGTGTGTTTAAGTGGGGTTAAAGGTTGGTGAATGTAGGTGAGGTAGGGGGATGAGTGAAGGTGTTGGTGAGGGGGCAATGGTGGGTGGGTGAGGTGGATGAGTGTGAGGGTGAAGGTGGATGAGGTGGTGGGTGATAGTGAACATGGGTCAAGAGCGGGTGAGGGAGGGCATGGAATCAGTCTGTGAGCCTGCCCTTTCTATTTTGTTGTATATATTCTATTCCCTATCCAATTGACATGTTGCATTTATATGCAGTTAGTCATTCAAAAATTTGAAAACTCTTGCATTCGTTGCATGTTAGCGAGAGGCACCCTTAGAGGTAAAGAGCTAGCTTTTACCTCACTACTAAGTACTTGGACATTGAGGACTAGATCCGTTTTGTACAGAGCGGAGCTTCTCCTCTGCCGTATGCTAGGAGTGAAGAAGCACTACTGTCTATCGTCCGTAAAGGGGTATGCTTTCTTCCCCCAATTTACAGTCGAGCTAGCGCTGCAGATGGGACAGTAGCGAAGAGTTCACTGCCTGACTCTAAAAGGGCACACTCGTGTAAAGGGAGAGAAATCAACTCAAAGCTTTATATCCTGAGAGATAAAAGCAATGCATTGTGTAGGTGTACTCACTTACCTCAACTACTTACCTCCTTGTTAGTATGTCCTTTGTGAACATCATCTTGATAGACGAACTTACCTATTTTCATACTGCAAATAAATTTTACCCAAGATAAGTGAAAAAATATAATGCAATCCCCTTTAGAGCAATGCAGTTGAGGACCCTCTTTCACTGATGGACTAAATAAACAATGCTTAGACTGAGTGAGAGAGGGGTTTGTGAGAGAGAGGGGAGAGTGGTAGTCCTTGAAAGAGAGAGAGAAAGAAAGGACATTTGTGAGAGTAAAATACAGGTGATTTAGAAGGAGCAGGGATGCTAGTCAGGGAGAGTAATAGAGAGCAGGGAGAGAAAGAGAGGGTGTGAGAAAGAAAAAGAGAGAGAGAGAAGTGGAAGAAAGAAATGTGTGTGAGAGCAAGAGACGGGTTGAAGTGAAAGAGATAGAGTGGGAGTAAGAGAGAAAAAATTGAGAGAAGGGAGAGGGAGAGAGAAGGGAGAGGGAGAGAGAAGAGAGGGAGAGAGAAGGGAGAGAGAGAAAGCAGGGAGAGACAAGTGTGAGAGGAGGGACAGAGAAGGGAGAGGGAGAGAGAAGGGAGAGGGAGAGAAAAGGAAAAGGGAGAGAAAATGAAAAGGGAGAGAGAAGGAAATGGAGATAGAAGGAAAAGGGAGAGAGAAGGAAGAGGGAGAGAGAATGGAGAGACAAGGGAGAGGGAGAGACAAGGAAAGGGAGAGAGAAGGGATAGTGAGAGAAAAGGAGAGGGAGAGAGAATGGAGAGACAAGGGAGAGGGAGAGACAAGGAAAGGGAGAGAGAAGGGATAGGGAGAGAGAAGGGAGAGGGAGAGAGAAGGGGGTGACAAGGGAGAGAGGAGGAGAGAGAAGGGAGAGGGAGAGAGAAGGAAAAGGGAGGGGAAAGGAAAAGGGAGAGAGAAGGAAGAGGGAGGGAGAAGGAAGATGGAGAGAGAAGGAAGATGGAGAGAGAAGGAAGATGGAGAGAGAAGGAAGATGGAGAGAGAAGGAAGAGGGAGAGAGAAGGAAGAGGGAGAGAGAAGGAAGAGGGAGAGAGAAGGAAGAGGGAGAGAGAAGGAAGAGGGAGAGAGAAGGAAGAGGGAGAGAGAAGGAAGAGGGAGAGAGAATGGAGAGACAAGGGAGAGGTAGAAACAAGGAGAGGGAGCGACAAGGGATAGGAGAGAGAAGGAAGAGGGAGAGAGAGAAGGAAGAGGGAGAGAGAGAAGGAAGAGGGAGAGAGAGAAGGAAGAGGGAGAGAGAGAAGGAAGAGGGAGAGAGAGAAGGTAGATGTAGAGAGAAGGGAGATGGAGAAGAAGAAGATGGAGAAGGGAGAGAGAGAGAGAGAGAGAGAGAGAGAGAGATGAGGGGAGTGACAAGGAAAATGGAGAGAGAAGGGAGAGTGAGAGAGAAGGGCAGAGGGAGAGAGGAGAGAGAAGGGAGAGAGAGAAGAGAGAGGGAGAGACAGAGAGAAGGAAGAGGGTGAGAGAGAAAGGAATGGTTGAGAGAGAGAAGGGAGAGGGAGAGGGAATGACGAGGGAGTTATAAGGGAGAGGGAGAGAGAAGGGAGGGGAGAGAGAGAAGGGAGTGGAGAGAGAGAGAAGGGAGAGGAGAGCGAAGGAAAGGGTAGGGGAAAGGAAAAGGGAGAGAATGGAGAGATAAGGAAAAGGGAGATAGCATGGAAAGGGAGAGAGACGGAAGAGGGAGAGAGAAGGAAGAGGGAGAGAGAAGGGATAGGGAGAGAGAAGGGAGAGAAAGGCAGAGGGATAGAGAAGGGAGTGAGAAAAGGGAGAGAGAAAGAAAAGGGAGAGAGAAGGGAAAAGGAGAGAGAAGGAAAAGGGAGAGAGAAGGAAAAGGGAGAGAGAAGAAAGGGAGAGGGAAGGAAAAGGGAGAGAGAATGGAGAGACAAGGGAGAGGAGAGACAAGGAAAGGGAGAGAGAAGGGATAGGGAGAGAGAAGGAGAGGGAGAGAGGAGGGGAGTGACAAGGGAGAGAGGAGGAGAGAGAAGGGAGAGGGAGAGAGAAGGAAAAGGGAGCGGAAAGGAAAAGGGAGAGAGAATGGAAAGGGAGAGAGAAGGGAAGGATGAGAGAGAGGAAGATGGAGAGAGAAGGAGATGGAGAGAGAGAAGGAAGAGGGAGAGGGAAGGAAGAGGGAGAGGGAAGGAAGAGGGAGAGAGAATGGAGAGACAAGGGAGAGGTAGAAACAAGGCAGAGGAGCGACAAGGGATAGGAGAGAGAAGGAAGAGGGAGAGAGAAAAGGGATAGGGAGAGAGAGAAGGGATACGGAGAGAGAGAAGGATACGGAGAGAGAGAAGGGATACGGAGAGAGAGAAGGTAGATGTAGAGAGAAGGGAGATGGAGAAAGAAGGAAGATGGAGAAGGGAGAGAGAGAGAAGGGAGAGAGAGAGAGAGGGAGAGAGAGAGTGATGAGGGAGTGACAGTGAAAGGGAGAAAGGAAGGGAGAGAGAAGGGAGAGAGAGGGAGAGGGAGAGAGGAGAGAGAGGGAGAGAGAGAGAAGGGAGAGGGAGAGACAGAGAGAAGGAAGAGGGTGAGAGAGAAGGGAAGGGAGAGAGAGAGAAGGGAGAGAGAGAAGGGAGAGGGAGAGAGAGAGGTAGAGGGAATGACGAGGGAGTTATAAGGAAGAAGCTGAGAGGAGCTGGAGAGAGAAGGGAGGGGGAGAGAGAGAGAGAAGGGAGTGGAGAAGAGGAGAAGGGAGAGGGAGAGCGAAGGAAAGGGAGGGGAAAGGAAAAGGGAGAGAATGGAGAGATAAGGAAAAGGGAGAGAGCATGGAGAGGGAGAGAGAAGGGAGAGGGAGAGAGGAGAGAGAGAAGGGAGAGTGAGAGAAGGGAGAGGGAGAGACAGAGAGAAGGAAGAGGGTGAGTGAGAAGGGAAAGGGAGAGAGAGAGAGAAGGAGAGAGAGAGGTAGAGGGAATGACGAGGGAGTTATAAAGGGAGAGGAGAGAGAAGGGAGGGGGAGAGAGAGAGAGAAGGGAGTGGAGAGAGAGAGAGAAGGGAGAGGGAGAGCGAAGGAAAGGGGAGGGGAAAGGAAAAGGAGAGAATGGAAAGATAAGGAAAAGGGAGAGACATGGAAAGGGAGAGAGAAGTAAGAGGGAGAGAGAAGGAAGAGGAGAGAGAAGGTATAGGGAGAGAGAAGGGAGAGGGAGTAGAGGGGGTGACCAAAGGGAGAGAGGAGGGAGAGAGAGGGAGAGGGAGAGAGAAGGAAAAGGGAGGAAAAGGAAAATGGAAAGAGAGAATGGAAAGGGAGAGAGAAGGAAGATGGAGAGAGAAGGAAGATGGAGAGAGAAGGAAGATGGAGAGAGAAGGAAGATGGGAGAGAGGAAGAGGGAGAGGAAGGAAGAGGGAGAGAGAATGGAGAGACAAGGGAGAGGTAGAAACAAGGAGAGGGAGCGACAAGGGATAGGGAGAGAAGGAGAGGAGAGAGAGAAGGGATAGGGAGAGAGAGAAGGGATAGGGAGAGAGAGAAAGGGTAGGGAAGAGAGAGAAGGGATAGGGAGAGAGAGAGGTAGATGTAGAGAGAAGGGAGATGGAGAAAGAAGGAAGATGGAGAAGGGAGAGAGAGAGAAGGGAGAGAGAGAGAGTGATGAGGGAGTGACAAGAAAAGGGATTGAGAAGGGAGAGGGAGAGAGAAGGTAGAGGGAGAGAGGAGAGAGAGAAGGGAGAGAGAGAAGGAGAGGGAGAGGAAGGAAGAGGGAGAGAGAAGGAAGAGGGAGAGAGAAGGAAGAGGGAGAGAGAAGGAAGAGGGAGAGAGATGGAGAGACAAGGAGAGGTAGAAACAAGGGAGAGGGAGCGACAAGGGATAGGGGAGAGAGAAGGAAGAGGGAGAGAGAAGAAGAGGGAGAGAGAGAAGGAAGAGGGAGAGAGAGAAGGAAGAGGGAGAGAGAGAAGGGATACGGAGAGAGAGAAGGTAGATGTAGAGAGAAGGGAGATGGAGAAGAAGGAAGATGGAGAAGGGAGAGAGAGAAGAGAGAGAGAGAGAGAGAGAGAGAGAGAGAGATGAGGGAGTGACATGGAAATGGAGAGAGAAGGGAGAGTGAGAGAGAAGGGAGAGGGAGAGAGGGAGTGAGAGGAGAGAGAGAAGAGAGAGGGAGAGACAGAGAGAGGAAGAGGGTGAGAGAGAAAGGAATGGTGTGAGAGAGAAGGGAGAGGGAGAGGAATGACGAGGGAGTTATAAGGAGAGGGAGAGAGAAGGGAGGGGAGAGAGAGAAGGGAGTGAGAGAGAGAGAAGGGAGAGGAGAGCGAAGGAAAGGGTGGGGAACGGAAAGGGAGAGAATGGAGATAAGGAAAAGGGAGATAGCATGGAAAGGGAGAGAGACGGAAGAGGGAGAGAGAAGGAAGAGGGAG
>NW_027454086.1:0-104441 GCF_040206685.1 Ascaphus truei
AGTTGATTTCTCTCCCTTTACACGAGTGTGCCCTTTTAGAGTCAGGCAGTGAACTCTTCGCTACTGTCCCATCTGCAGCGCTAGCTCGACTGTAAATTGGGGGAAGAAAGCATACCCCTTTACGGACGATAGACAGTAGTGCTTCTTCACTCCTAGCATACGGCAGAGGAGAAGCTCCGCTCTGTACAAAACGGATCTAGTCCTCAATGTCCAAGTACTTAGTAGTGAGGTAAAAGCTAGCTCTTTACCTCTAAGGGTGCCTCTCGCTAACATGCAACGAATGCAAGAGTTTTCAAATTTTTGAATGACTAACTGCATATAAATGCAACATGTCAATTGGATAGGGAATAGAATATATACAACAAAATAGAAAGGGCAGGCTCACAGACTGATTCCATGCCCTCCCTCACCCGCTCTTGACCCATGTTCACTATCACCCACCACCTCATCCACCTTCACCCTCACACTCATCCACCTTCACCCACCCACCATTGCCCCCTCACCAACACCTTCACTCACCCACACCTTCACTCATCCCCCTACCTCACCTACATTCACCAACCTTTAACCCCACTTAAACACACCCTCCCTCTTCCACCTTAATCCTCACCCTCCCTCACCCACGTTCACTCTACCTTACTGGCCTCAACCTTACCTACAAAGCCTCCTATACCCATATTAACCATCCCTCACCCACCTTCAACATCACCTTCCCACACCCTCCTTCACCCAACCTCCCTCACCCACCTTCTACCCTCATCATCCATATTAAAATTCACCTTCACCACCCTTACCTGCACACCAATACCCAGCCTCACCCTTGCCCACTCACCCATACCTGAACTGACCCACACTTTTTTCACCCACCTTCATCCTCACCCTCCCAGACACATTTACTCACCCTCCCTAATCCACCTTCAACACCACCTACCCACTCTCTTCATCATCCACCTTCCCTCAAAAACCTTCAACCTCCTTACCCACACCCACCATACATCCCTAAACCTCCCTCACCCACCTACCCACAACCTCCCTCACGTGCTTACCCACTTACACTTTTTCTTACCACACTTTCAACCCCAAACCACACCCTCCCTAAATTGTTCAGAACTTAACTCTCATTGGCCAAGTACCTAAATGAGTCACATAACTAAAAATGTTCTATTCTTTTTTAACCAAACACAAATACAAAAATAATCGTAAGGGTCAACCCTAACCCTAACTTTCAACGCTAACCCTAACTCTTCTCTGATTGGTTAGTACCCAAATGAGTCACATACCTAAATTTTCGTATTCCCCTATAACCCTGGGCCAAACAAAAATAGAAAAATAATCCTAACTGTCAACCCTAACTTTCAACCCTAACTTTCAACCCTAACTTTCAACCCTAACTTTCAACCCTAACTCTTCTCTGATTGGTTAGTACCCAAATGAGTCACATACCTAAATGTTCGTATTCCCCTATAACCCTGGGCCAAACAAAAATAGAAAAATAATCCTAAGTGTCAACCCTAACTTTCAACCCTAACTTTCAACCCTAACTTTCAACCCTAACTCTTCTCTGATTGGTTAGTACCCAAATGAGTCACATACCTAAATTTTCGTATTCCCCTATAACCCTGGGCCAAACAAAAATAGAAAAATAATCCTAAGTGTCAACCCTAACTTTCAACCCTAACTTTCAACCCTAACTTTCAACCCTAACTCTTCTCTGATTGGTTAGTACCCAAATGAGTCACATACCTAAATTTTCGTATTCCCCTATAACCCTGGGCCAAACAAAAATAGAAAAATAATCCTAAGTGTCAACCCTAACTTTCAACCCTAACTTTCAACCCTAACTTTCAACCCTAACTTTCAACCCTAACTCTTCTCTGATTGGTTAGTACCCAAATGAGTCACATACCTAAATTTTCGTATTCCCCTATAACCCTGGGCCAAACAAAAATAGAAAAATAATCCTAACTTTCAACCCTAACTTTCAACCCTAACTTTCAACCCTAACTTTCAACCCTAACTCTTCTCTGATTGGTTAGTTCCCAAATGAGTCACATACCTAAATTTTCGTATTCCCCTATAACCCTGGGCCAAACAAAAATAGAAAAATAATCCTAAGTGTCAACCCTAACTTTCAACCCTAACTTTCAACCCTAACTTTCAACCCTAACTTTCAACCCTAACTTTCAACCCTAACTTTCAACCCTAACTCTTCTCTGATTGGTTAGTACCCAAATGAGTCACATACCTAAATTTTCGTATTCCCCTCTAACCCTAACCCTCACCCTAACCCTAACCCTAACCCTAACCCTAACCCTAACCCTAACCCTAACCCTAATTTTCGTATTCCCCTATAACCCTGGGCCAAACAAAAATAGAAAAATAATCCTAACTTTCAACCCTAACTTTCAACCCTAACTTTCAACCCTAACTTTCAACCCTAACTCTTCTCTGATTGGTTAGTACCCAAATGAGTCACATACCTAAATTTTCGTATTCCCCTTTAACCCTGGGCCAAACAAAAATAGAAAAATAATCCTAAGTGTCAACCCTAACTTTCAACCCTAACTTTCAACCCTAACTTTCAACCCTAACTTTCAACCCTAACTTTCAACCCTAACTTTCAACCCTAACTCTTCTCTGATTGGTTAGTACCCAAATGAGTCACATACCTAAATTTTCGTATTCCCCTATAACCCTGGGCCAAACAAAAATAGAAAAATAATCCTAACTTTCAACCCTAACTTTCAACCCTAACTTTCAACCCTAACTTTCAACCCTAACTCTTCTCTGATTGGTTAGTACCCAAATGAGTCACATACCTAAATTTTCGTATTCCCCTATAACCCTGGGCCAAACAAAAATAGAAAAATAATCCTAAGTGTCAACCCTAACTTTCAACCCTAACTTTCAACCCTAACTTTCAACCCTAACTTTCAACCCTAACTCTTCTCTGATTGGTTAGTACCCAAATGAGTCACATACCTAAATTTTCGTTTTCCCCTATCACCCTGGGCCAAACAAAAATAGAAAAATAATCCTAAGTGTCAACCCTAACTTTCAACCCTAACTTTCAACCCTAACTTTCAACCCTAACTCTTCTCTGATTGGTTAGAACCCAAATGAGTCACATACCTAAATTTTCGTATTCCCCTATAACCCTGGGCCAAACAAAAATAGAAAAATAATCCTAAGTGTCAACCCTAACTTTCAACCCTAACTTTCAACCCTAACTTTCAACCCTAACTTTCAACCCTAACTTTCAACCCTAACTTTCAACCCTAACTTTCAACCCTAACTTTCAACCCTAACTCTTCTCTGATTGGTTAGTACCCAAATGAGTCACATACCTAAATTTTCGTATTCCCCTATAACCCTGGGCCAAACAAAAATAGAAAAATAATCCTAAGTGTCAACCCTAACTTTCAACCCTAACTTTCAACCCTAACTCTTCTCTGATTGGTTAGTACCCAAATGAGTCACATACCTAAATTTTCGTATTCCCCTATAACCCTAACCCTAACCCTAACCCTAACCCTAACTTTCAACCCTAACTTTCAACCCTAACTTTCAACCCTAACTTTCAACCCTAACTCTTCTCTGATTGGTTAGTACCCAAATGAGTCACATACCTAAATTTTCGTATTCCCCTATAACCCTAACCCTAACCCTAACCCTAACCCTAACCCTAACCCTAACCCTAACCCTAACCCTGGGCCAAACAAAAATAGAAAAATAATCCTAAGTGTCAACCCTAACTTTCAACCCTAACTTTCAACCCTAACTTTCAACCCTAACTTTCAACCCTAACTCTTCTCTGATTGGTTAGTACCCAAATGAGTCACATACCTAAATTTTCGTATTCCCCTATAACCCTAACCCTAACCCTAACCCTAACCCTAACCCTAACCCTAACCCTAACCCCTAACCCTAACCCTAACCCTAACCCTAACCCTAACCCTAACCCTAACCCTAACCCTAACCCTAACCCAACCCTAACTTTCAACCCTAACTTTCAACCCTAACTCTTCTCTGATTGGTTAGTACCCAAATGAGTCACATACCTAAATTTTCGTATTCCCCTATAACCCTGGGCCAAACAAAAATAGAAAAATAATCCTAAGTGTCAACCCTAACTTTCAACCCTAACTTTCAACCCTAACTTTCAACCCTAACTTTCAACCCTAACTCTTCTCTGATTGGTTAGTACCCAAATGAGTCACATACCTAAATTTTCGTATTCCCCTATAACCCTGGGCCAAACAAAAATAGAAAAATAATCCTAACTTTCAACCCTAACTTTCAACCCTAACTTTCAACCCTAACTTTCAACCCTAACTCTTCTCTGATTGGTTAGTACCCAAATGAGTCACATACCTAAATTTTCGTATTCCCCTATAACCCTGGGCCAAACAAAAATAGAAAAATAATCCTAAGTGTCAACCCTAACTTTCAACCCTAACTTTCAACCCTAACTTTCAACCCTAACTTTCAACCCTAACTCTTCTCTGATTGGTTAGTACCCAAATGAGTCACATACCTAAATTTTCGTATTCCCCTATAACCCTGGGCCAAACAAAAATAGAAAAATAATCCTAACTTTCAACCCTAACTTTCAACCCTAACTTTCAACCCTAACTTTCAACCCTAACTTTCAACCCTAACTCTTCTCTGATTGGTTAGTACCCAAATGAGTCACATACCTAAATTTTCGTATTCCCCTATAACCCTGGGCCAAACAAAAATAGAAAAATAATCCTAAGTGTCAACCCTAACTTTCAACCCTAACTTTCAACCCTAACTTTCATTCCTAACTTTCAACCCTAACTCTTCTCTGATTGGTTAGTACCCAAATGAGTCACATACCTAAATTTTCGTATTCCCCTATAACCCTGGGCCAAACAAAAATAGAAAAATAATCCTAAGTGTCAACCCTAACTTTCAACCCTAACTTTCAACCCTAACTTTCAACCCTAACTTTCAACCCTAACTCTTCTCTGATTGGTTAGTACCCAAATGAGTCACATACCTAAATTTTCGTATTCCCCTATAACCCTGGGCCAAACAAAAATAGAAAAATAATCCTAACTTTCAACCCTAACTTTCAACCCTAACTTTCAACCCTAACTTTCAACCCTAACTTTCAACCCTAACTCTTCTCTGATTGGTTAGTACCCAAATGAGTCACATACCTAAATTTTCGTATTCCCCTATAACCCTGGGCCAAACAAAAATAGAAAAATAACCCTAACTTTCAACCCTAACTTTCAACCCTAACTTTCAACCCTAACTTTCAACCCTAACTCTTCTCTGATTGGTTAGTACCCAAATGAGTCACATACCTAAATTTTCGTATTCCCCTATAACCCTGGGCCAAACAAAAATAGAAAAATAATCCTAACTTTCAACCCTAACTTTCAACCCTAACTTTCAACCCTAACTTTCAACCCTAACTCTTCTCTGATTGGTTAGTACCCAAATGAGTCACATACCTAAATTTTCGTATTCCCCTATAACCCTAACCCTAACCCTAACCCTAACCCTAACCCTAACCCTAACCCTAACCCTAACCCTAACCCTAACCCTAACCCTAACCCTAACCCTAACTTTCAACCCTAACTCTTCTCTGATTGGTTAGTACCCAAATGAGTCACATACCTAAATTTTCGTATTCCCCTATAACCCTGGGCCAAACAAAAATAGAAAAATAATCCTAAGTGTCAACCCTAACTTTCAACCCTAACTTTCAACCCTAACTTTCAACCCTAACTTTCAACCCTAACTTTCAACCCTAACTCTTCTCTGATTGGTTAGTACCCAAATGAGTCACATACATAAATTTTCGTATTCCCCTATAACCCTGGGCCAAACAAAAATAGAAAAATAATCCTAAGTGTCAACCCTAACTTTCAACCCTAACTTTCAACCCTAACTTTCAACCCTAACTTTCAACCCTAACTTTCAACCCTAACTTTCAACCCTAACTCTTCTCTGATTGGTTAGTACCCAAATGAGTCACATACCTAAATTTTCGTATTCCCCTATAACCCTGGGCCAAACAAAAATAGAAAAATAATCCTAAGTGTCAACCCTAACTTTCAACCCTAACTTTCAACCCTAACTTTCAACCCTAACTCTTCTCTGATTGGTTAGTACCCAAATGAGTCACATACCTAAATTTTCGTATTCCCCTATAACCCTGGGCCAAACAAAAATAGAAAAATAATCCTAAGTGTCAACCCTAACTTTCAACCCTAACTTTCAACCCTAACTTTCAACCCTAACTTTCAACCCTAACTCTTCTCTGATTGGTTAGTACCCAAATGAGTCACATACCTAAATTTTCGTATTCCCCTATAACCCTGGGCCAAACAAAAATAGAAAAATAATCCTAACTTTCAACCCTAACTTTCAACCCTAACTTTCAACCCTAACTTTCAACCCTAACTTTCAACCCTAACTTTCAACCCTAACTCTTCTCTGATTGGTTAGTACCCAAATGAGTCACATACCTAAATTTTCGTATTCCCCTATAACCCTGGGCCAAACAAAAATAGAAAAATAATCCTAAGTGTCAACCCTAACTTTCAACCCTAACTTTCAACCCTAACTTTCAACCCTAACTTTCAACCCTAACTCTTCTCTGATTGGTTAGTACCCAAATGAGTCACATACCTAAATTTTCGTATTCCCCTATAACCCTGGGCCAAACAAAAATAGAAAAATAATCCTAACTTTCAACCCTAACTTTCAACCCTAACTTTCAACCCTAACTTTCAACCCTAACTTTCAACCCTAACTCTTCTCTGATTGGTTAGTACCCAAATGAGTCACATACCTAAATTTTCGTATTCCCCTATAACCCTGGGCCAAACAAAAATAGAAAAATAATCCTAAGTGTCAACCCTAACTTTCAACCCTAACTTTCAACCCTAACTTTCAACCCTAACTTTCAACCCTAACTTTCAACCCTAACTCTTCTCTGATTGGTTAGTACCCAAATGAGTCACATACCTAAATTTTCGTATTCCCCTATAACCCTAACCCTAACCCTAACCCTAACCCTAACCCTAACCCTAACCCTAACCCTAACCCTAACCCTAACCCTAACCCTAACCCTAACCCTAACCCTAACCCTCCATCATCCATATTAAAATTCACCTTCACCACCCTTACCTGCACACCCATACCCAGCCTCACCCTTGCCCACTCACCCATACCTTAACTGACCCACACTTTTTTCACCCACCTTCATCCTCACCTTCCCAAACACATTTACTCACCCTCCCTAATCCACCTACAACACCACCTACCCACTCTCTTCATCATCCACCTTCCCTCACAAACCTTCAACCTCCCTTACCCACACCCACCATACATCCCTAAACCTCCCTCACCCACCTACCCACAACCTCCCTCACCTGCTTACCCACTTACACTTTTTCTTACCACACTTTCAACCCCAAACCACACCCTCCCTAAATTATTCAGAACTTAACTCTCATTGGTCAAGTGTGACTAAATGAGTCACATAACTAAAAATGTTCTATTCTTTTTTAACCAAACACAAATACAAAAATAATCATAAGGGTCAACCCTAACTTTGAACACTAACCCTAACTCTTCTCTGATATGTTAGTACCCAAATAAGTCACATACCTAAATTTTCGTATTCCCCTATAACCCTGGGCCAAACAAAAATAGAAAAGTAATCCTAAGTGTCAACCCTAACTTTCAACCCTAACTTTCAACCCTAACTCTTCTCTGATTGGTTAGTACCCAAATGAGTCACATACCTAAATTTTCGTATTCCCCTATAACCCTGGGCCAAACAAAAATAGAAAAATAATCCTAAGTGTCAACCCTAACTTTCAACCCTAACTTTCAACCCTAACTTTCAACCCTAACTTTCAACCCTAACTTTCAACCCTAACTCTTCTCTGATTGGTTAGTACCCAAATGAGTCACATACCTAAATTTTCGTATTCCCCTATAACCCTAACCCTAACCCTAACCCTAACCCTAACCCTAACCCTAACCCTAACCCTAACCCTAACCCTAACCCTAACCCTAATTTTCGTATTCCCCTATAACCCTAACCCTAACCCTAACCCTAACCCTAACCCTAACTCTTCTCTGATTGGTTAGTACCCAAATGAGTCACATACCTAAATTTTCGTATTCCCCTATAACCCTGGGCCAAACAAAAATAGAAAAATAATCCTAACTTTCAACCCTAACTTTCAACCCTAACTTTCAACCCTAACTTTCAACCCTAACTCTTCTCTGATTGGTTAGTACCCAAATGAGTCACATACCTAAATTTTCGTATTCCCCTATAACCCTGGGCCAAACAAAAATAGAAAAATAATCCTAAGTGTCAACCCTAACTTTCAACCCTAACTTTCAACCCTAACTTTCAACCCTAACTCTTCTCTGATTGGTTAGTACCCAAATGAGTCACATACCTAAATTTTCGTATTCCCCTATAACCCTGGGCCAAACAAAAATAGAAAAATAATCCTAACTTTCAACCCTAACTTTCAACCCTAACTTTCAACCCTAACTCTTCTCTGATTGGTTAGTACCCAAATGAGTCACATACCTAAATTTTCGTATTCCCCTATAACCCTGGGCCAAACAAAAATAGAAAAATAATCCTAAGTGTCAACCCTAACTTTCAACCCTAACTTTCAACCCTAACTTTCAACCCTAACTCTTCTCTGATTGGTTAGTACCCAAATGAGTCACATACCTAAATTTTCGTATTCCCCTATAACCCTGGGCCAAACAAAAATAGAAAAATAATCCTAAGTGTCAACCCTAACTTTCAACCCTAACTTTCAACCCTAACTTTCAACCCTAACTTTCAACCCTAACTCTTCTCTGATTGGTTAGTACCCAAATGAGTCACATACCTAAATTTTCGTATTCCCCTATAACCCTGGGCCAAACAAAAATAGAAAAATAATCCTAAGTGTCAACCCTAACTTTCAACCCTAACTTTCAACCCTAACTTTCAACCCTAACTTTCAACCCTAACTTTCAACCCTAACTCTTCTCTGATTGGTTAGTACCCAAATGAGTCACATACCTAAATTTTCGTATTCCCCTATAACCCTGGGCCAAACAAAAATAGAAAAATAATCCTAAGTGTCAACCCTAACTTTCAACCCTAACTTTCAACCCTAACTCTTCTCTGATTGGTTAGTACCCAAATGAGTCACATACCTAAATTTTCGTATTCCCCTATAACCCTGGGCCAAACAAAAATAGAAAAATAATCCTAACTTTCAACCCTAACTTTCAACCCTAACTTTCAACCCTAACTTTCAACCCTAACTCTTCTCTGATTGGTTAGTACCCAAATGAGTCACATACCTAAATTTTCGTATTCCCCTATAACCCTGGGCCAAACAAAAATAGAAAAATAATCCTAAGTGTCAACCCTAACTTTCAACCCTAACTTTCAACCCTAACTTTCAACCCTAACTTTCAACCCTAACTTTCAACCCTAACTTTCAACCCTAACTCTTCTCTGATTGGTTAGTACCCAAATGAGTCACATACCTAAATTTTCGTATTCCCCTATAACCCTGGGCCAAACAAAAATAGAAAAATAATCCTAAGTGTCAACCCTAACTTTCAACCCTAACTTTCAACCCTAACTTTCAACCCTAACTTTCAACCCTAACTCTTCTCTGATTGGTTAGTACCCAAATGAGTCACATACCTAAATTTTCGTATTCCCCTATAACCCTGGGCCAAACAAAAATAGAAAAATAATCCTAACTTTCAACCCTAACTTTCAACCCTAACTTTCAACCCTAACTTTCAACCCTAACTTTCAACCCTAACTCTTCTCTGATTGGTTAGTACCCAAATGAGTCACATACCTAAATTTTCGTATTCCCCTATAACCCTGGGCCAAACAAAAATAGAAAAATAATCCTAACTTTCAACCCTAACTTTCAACCCTAACTTTCAACCCTAACTTTCAACCCTAACTTTCAACCCTAACTCTTCTCTGATTGGTTAGTACCCAAATGAGTCACATACCTAAATTTTCGTATTCCCCTATAACCCTGGGCCAAACAAAAATAGAAAAATAATCCTAAGTGTCAACCCTAACTTTCAACCCTAACTTTCAACCCTAACTTTCAACCCTAACTCTTCTCTGATTGGTTAGTACCCAAATGAGTCACATACCTAAATTTTCGTATTCCCCTATAACCCTGGGCCAAACAAAAATAGAAAAATAATCCTAAGTGTCAACCCTAACTTTCAACCCTAACTTTCAACCCTAACTTTCAACCCTAACTTTCAACCCTAACTCTTCTCTGATTGGTTAGTACCCAAATGAGTCACATACCTAAATTTTCGTATTCCCCTATAACCCTGGGCCAAACAAAAATAGAAAAATAATCCTAAGTGTCAACCCTAACTTTCAACCCTAACTTTCAACCCTAACTTTCAACCCTAACTTTCAACCCTAACTCTTCTCTGATTGGTTAGTACCCAAATGAGTCACATACCTAAATTTTCGTATTCCCCTATAACCCTGGGCCAAACAAAAATAGAAAAATAATCCTAAGTGTCAACCCTAACTTTCAACCCTAACTTTCAACCCTAACTTTCAACCCTAACTCTTCTCTGATTGGTTAGTACCCAAATGAGTCACATACCTAAATTTTCGTATTCCCCTATAACCCTAACCCTAACCCTAACCCTAACCCTAACCCTAACTCTTCTCTGATTGGTTAGTACCCAAATGAGTCACATACCTAAATTTTCGTATTCCCCTATAACCCTGGGCCAAACAAAAATAGAAAAATAATCCTAACTTTCAACCCTAACTTTCAACCCTAACTTTCAACCCTAACTTTCAACCCTAACTCTTCTCTGATTGGTTAGTACCCAAATGAGTCACATACCTAAATTTTCGTATTCCCCTATAACCCTGGGCCAAACAAAAATAGAAAAATAATCCTAAGTTTCAACCCTAACTTTCAACCCTAACTTTCAACCCTAACTTTCAACCCTAACTCTTCTCTGATTGGTTAGTACCCAAATGAGTCACATACCTAAATTTTCGTATTCCCCTATAACCCTGGGCCAAACAAAAATAGAAAAATAATCCTAACTTTCAACCCTAACTTTCAACCCTAACTTTCAACCCTAACTCTTCTCTGATTGGTTAGTACCCAAATGAGTCACATACCTAAATTTTCGTATTCCCCTATAACCCTGGGCCAAACAAAAATAGAAAAATAATCCTAAGTGTCAACCCTAACTTTCAACCCTAACTTTCAACCCTAACTTTCAACCCTAACTCTTCTCTGATTGGTTAGTACCCAAATGAGTCACATACCTAAATTTTCGTATTCCCCTATAACCCTAACCCTAACCCTAACCCTAACCCTAACCCTAACCCTAACCCTAACCCTAACCCTAACCCTAACCCTAACCCTAACCCTAACCCTAACCCTAACCCTAACCCTAACCCTAACCCTAACCCTAACCCTAACCCTAACCCTAACCCTAACCCTAACCCTAACCCTAACCCTTCTCTGATTGGTTAGTACCCAAATGAGTCACATACCTAAATTTTCGTATTCCCCTATAACCCTGGGCCAAACAAAAATAGAAAAATAATCCTAAGTGTCAACCCTAACTTTCAACCCTAACTTTCAACCCTAACTTTCAACCCTAACTTTCAACCCTAACTTTCAACCCTAACTCTTCTCTGATTGGTTAGTACCCAAATGAGTCACATACATAAATTTTCGTATTCCCCTATAACCCTGGGCCAAACAAAAATAGAAAAATAATCCTAAGTGTCAACCCTAACTTTCAACCCTAACTTTCAACCCTAACTTTCAACCCTAACTTTCAACCCTAACTTTCAACCCTAACTTTCAACCCTAACTCTTCTCTGATTGGTTAGTACCCAAATGAGTCACATACCTAAATTTTCGTATTCCCCTATAACCCTGGGCCAAACAAAAATAGAAAAATAATCCTAAGTGTCAACCCTAACTTTCAACCCTAACTTTCAACCCTAACTTTCAACCCTAACTCTTCTCTGATTGGTTAGTACCCAAATGAGTCACATACCTAAATTTTCGTATTCCCCTATAACCCTGGGCCAAACAAAAATAGAAAAATAATCCTAAGTGTCAACCCTAACTTTCAACCCTAACTTTCAACCCTAACTTTCAACCCTAACTTTCAACCCTAACTCTTCTCTGATTGGTTAGTACCCAAATGAGTCACATACCTAAATTTTCGTATTCCCCTATAACCCTGGGCCAAACAAAAATAGAAAAATAATCCTAACTTTCAACCCTAACTTTCAACCCTAACTTTCAACCCTAACTTTCAACCCTAACTTTCAACCCTAACTTTCAACCCTAACTCTTCTCTGATTGGTTAGTACCCAAATGAGTCACATACCTAAATTTTCGTATTCCCCTATAACCCTGGGCCAAACAAAAATAGAAAAATAATCCTAAGTGTCAACCCTAACTTTCAACCCTAACTTTCAACCCTAACTTTCAACCCTAACTTTCAACCCTAACTCTTCTCTGATTGGTTAGTACCCAAATGAGTCACATACCTAAATTTTCGTATTCCCCTATAACCCTGGGCCAAACAAAAATAGAAAAATAATCCTAACTTTCAACCCTAACTTTCAACCCTAACTTTCAACCCTAACTTTCAACCCTAACTTTCAACCCTAACTCTTCTCTGATTGGTTAGTACCCAAATGAGTCACATACCTAAATTTTCGTATTCCCCTATAACCCTGGGCCAAACAAAAATAGAAAAATAATCCTAAGTGTCAACCCTAACTTTCAACCCTAACTTTCAACCCTAACTTTCAACCCTAACTTTCAACCCTAACTTTCAACCCTAACTCTTCTCTGATTGGTTAGTACCCAAATGAGTCACATACCTAAATTTTCGTATTCCCCTATAACCCTAACCCTAACCCTAACCCTAACCCTAACCCTAACCCTAACCCTAACCCTAACCCTAACCCTAACCCTAACCCTAACCCTAACCCTAACCCTAACCCTCCATCATCCATATTAAAATTCACCTTCACCACCCTTACCTGCACACCCATACCCAGCCTCACCCTTGCCCACTCACCCATACCTTAACTGACCCACACTTTTTTCACCCACCTTCATCCTCACCTTCCCAAACACATTTACTCACCCTCCCTAATCCACCTACAACACCACCTACCCACTCTCTTCATCATCCACCTTCCCTCACAAACCTTCAACCTCCCTTACCCACACCCACCATACATCCCTAAACCTCCCTCACCCACCTACCCACAACCTCCCTCACCTGCTTACCCACTTACACTTTTTCTTACCACACTTTCAACCCCAAACCACACCCTCCCTAAATTATTCAGAACTTAACTCTCATTGGTCAAGTGTGACTAAATGAGTCACATAACTAAAAATGTTCTATTCTTTTTTAACCAAACACAAATACAAAAATAATCATAAGGGTCAACCCTAACTTTGAACACTAACCCTAACTCTTCTCTGATATGTTAGTACCCAAATAAGTCACATACCTAAATTTTCGTATTCCCCTATAACCCTGGGCCAAACAAAAATAGAAAAGTAATCCTAAGTGTCAACCCTAACTTTCAACCCTAACTTTCAACCCTAACTCTTCTCTGATTGGTTAGTACCCAAATGAGTCACATACCTAAATTTTCGTATTCCCCTATAACCCTGGGCCAAACAAAAATAGAAAAATAATCCTAAGTGTCAACCCTAACTTTCAACCCTAACTTTCAACCCTAACTTTCAACCCTAACTTTCAACCCTAACTTTCAACCCTAACTCTTCTCTGATTGGTTAGTACCCAAATGAGTCACATACCTAAATTTTCGTATTCCCCTATAACCCTAACCCTAACCCTAACCCTAACCCTAACCCTAACCCTAACCCTAACCCTAACCCTAACCCTAACCCTAATTTTCGTATTCCCCTATAACCCTAACCCTAACCCTAACCCTAACCCTAACCCTAACTCTTCTCTGATTGGTTAGTACCCAAATGAGTCACATACCTAAATTTTCGTATTCCCCTATAACCCTGGGCCAAACAAAAATAGAAAAATAATCCTAACTTTCAACCCTAACTTTCAACCCTAACTTTCAACCCTAACTTTCAACCCTAACTCTTCTCTGATTGGTTAGTACCCAAATGAGTCACATACCTAAATTTTCGTATTCCCCTATAACCCTGGGCCAAACAAAAATAGAAAAATAATCCTAAGTGTCAACCCTAACTTTCAACCCTAACTTTCAACCCTAACTTTCAACCCTAACTCTTCTCTGATTGGTTAGTACCCAAATGAGTCACATACCTAAATTTTCGTATTCCCCTATAACCCTGGGCCAAACAAAAATAGAAAAATAATCCTAACTTTCAACCCTAACTTTCAACCCTAACTTTCAACCCTAACTCTTCTCTGATTGGTTAGTACCCAAATGAGTCACATACCTAAATTTTCGTATTCCCCTATAACCCTGGGCCAAACAAAAATAGAAAAATAATCCTAAGTGTCAACCCTAACTTTCAACCCTAACTTTCAACCCTAACTTTCAACCCTAACTCTTCTCTGATTGGTTAGTACCCAAATGAGTCACATACCTAAATTTTCGTATTCCCCTATAACCCTGGGCCAAACAAAAATAGAAAAATAATCCTAAGTGTCAACCCTAACTTTCAACCCTAACTTTCAACCCTAACTTTCAACCCTAACTTTCAACCCTAACTCTTCTCTGATTGGTTAGTACCCAAATGAGTCACATACCTAAATTTTCGTATTCCCCTATAACCCTGGGCCAAACAAAAATAGAAAAATAATCCTAAGTGTCAACCCTAACTTTCAACCCTAACTTTCAACCCTAACTTTCAACCCTAACTTTCAACCCTAACTTTCAACCCTAACTCTTCTCTGATTGGTTAGTACCCAAATGAGTCACATACCTAAATTTTCGTATTCCCCTATAACCCTGGGCCAAACAAAAATAGAAAAATAATCCTAAGTGTCAACCCTAACTTTCAACCCTAACTTTCAACCCTAACTCTTCTCTGATTGGTTAGTACCCAAATGAGTCACATACCTAAATTTTCGTATTCCCCTATAACCCTGGGCCAAACAAAAATAGAAAAATAATCCTAACTTTCAACCCTAACTTTCAACCCTAACTTTCAACCCTAACTTTCAACCCTAACTCTTCTCTGATTGGTTAGTACCCAAATGAGTCACATACCTAAATTTTCGTATTCCCCTATAACCCTGGGCCAAACAAAAATAGAAAAATAATCCTAAGTGTCAACCCTAACTTTCAACCCTAACTTTCAACCCTAACTTTCAACCCTAACTTTCAACCCTAACTTTCAACCCTAACTTTCAACCCTAACTCTTCTCTGATTGGTTAGTACCCAAATGAGTCACATACCTAAATTTTCGTATTCCCCTATAACCCTGGGCCAAACAAAAATAGAAAAATAATCCTAAGTGTCAACCCTAACTTTCAACCCTAACTTTCAACCCTAACTTTCAACCCTAACTTTCAACCCTAACTCTTCTCTGATTGGTTAGTACCCAAATGAGTCACATACCTAAATTTTCGTATTCCCCTATAACCCTGGGCCAAACAAAAATAGAAAAATAATCCTAACTTTCAACCCTAACTTTCAACCCTAACTTTCAACCCTAACTTTCAACCCTAACTTTCAACCCTAACTCTTCTCTGATTGGTTAGTACCCAAATGAGTCACATACCTAAATTTTCGTATTCCCCTATAACCCTGGGCCAAACAAAAATAGAAAAATAATCCTAACTTTCAACCCTAACTTTCAACCCTAACTTTCAACCCTAACTTTCAACCCTAACTTTCAACCCTAACTCTTCTCTGATTGGTTAGTACCCAAATGAGTCACATACCTAAATTTTCGTATTCCCCTATAACCCTGGGCCAAACAAAAATAGAAAAATAATCCTAAGTGTCAACCCTAACTTTCAACCCTAACTTTCAACCCTAACTTTCAACCCTAACTCTTCTCTGATTGGTTAGTACCCAAATGAGTCACATACCTAAATTTTCGTATTCCCCTATAACCCTGGGCCAAACAAAAATAGAAAAATAATCCTAAGTGTCAACCCTAACTTTCAACCCTAACTTTCAACCCTAACTTTCAACCCTAACTTTCAACCCTAACTCTTCTCTGATTGGTTAGTACCCAAATGAGTCACATACCTAAATTTTCGTATTCCCCTATAACCCTGGGCCAAACAAAAATAGAAAAATAATCCTAAGTGTCAACCCTAACTTTCAACCCTAACTTTCAACCCTAACTTTCAACCCTAACTTTCAACCCTAACTCTTCTCTGATTGGTTAGTACCCAAATGAGTCACATACCTAAATTTTCGTATTCCCCTATAACCCTGGGCCAAACAAAAATAGAAAAATAATCCTAAGTGTCAACCCTAACTTTCAACCCTAACTTTCAACCCTAACTTTCAACCCTAACTCTTCTCTGATTGGTTAGTACCCAAATGAGTCACATACCTAAATTTTCGTATTCCCCTATAACCCTAACCCTAACCCTAACCCTAACCCTAACCCTAACTCTTCTCTGATTGGTTAGTACCCAAATGAGTCACATACCTAAATTTTCGTATTCCCCTATAACCCTGGGCCAAACAAAAATAGAAAAATAATCCTAACTTTCAACCCTAACTTTCAACCCTAACTTTCAACCCTAACTTTCAACCCTAACTCTTCTCTGATTGGTTAGTACCCAAATGAGTCACATACCTAAATTTTCGTATTCCCCTATAACCCTGGGCCAAACAAAAATAGAAAAATAATCCTAAGTTTCAACCCTAACTTTCAACCCTAACTTTCAACCCTAACTTTCAACCCTAACTCTTCTCTGATTGGTTAGTACCCAAATGAGTCACATACCTAAATTTTCGTATTCCCCTATAACCCTGGGCCAAACAAAAATAGAAAAATAATCCTAACTTTCAACCCTAACTTTCAACCCTAACTTTCAACCCTAACTCTTCTCTGATTGGTTAGTACCCAAATGAGTCACATACCTAAATTTTCGTATTCCCCTATAACCCTGGGCCAAACAAAAATAGAAAAATAATCCTAAGTGTCAACCCTAACTTTCAACCCTAACTTTCAACCCTAACTTTCAACCCTAACTCTTCTCTGATTGGTTAGTACCCAAATGAGTCACATACCTAAATTTTCGTATTCCCCTATAACCCTGGGCCAAACAAAAATAGAAAAATAATCCTAAGTGTCAACCCTAACTTTCAACCCTAACTTTCAACCCTAACTTTCAACCCTAACTTTCAACCCTAACTCTTCTCTGATTGGTTAGTACCCAAATGAGTCACATACCTAAATTTTCGTATTCCCCTATAACCCTGGGCCAAACAAAAATAGAAAAATAATCCTAAGTGTCAACCCTAACTTTCAACCCTAACTTTCAACCCTAACTTTCAACCCTAACTTTCAACCCTAACTTTCAACCCTAACTCTTCTCTGATTGGTTAGTACCCAAATGAGTCACATACCTAAATTTTCGTATTCCCCTATAACCCTGGGCCAAACAAAAATAGAAAAATAATCCTAAGTGTCAACCCTAACTTTCAACCCTAACTTTCAACCCTAACTCTTCTCTGATTGGTTAGTACCCAAATGAGTCACATACCTAAATTTTCGTATTCCCCTATAACCCTGGGCCAAACAAAAATAGAAAAATAATCCTAACTTTCAACCCTAACTTTCAACCCTAACTTTCAACCCTAACTTTCAACCCTAACTCTTCTCTGATTGGTTAGTACCCAAATGAGTCACATACCTAAATTTTCGTATTCCCCTATAACCCTGGGCCAAACAAAAATAGAAAAATAATCCTAAGTGTCAACCCTAACTTTCAACCCTAACTTTCAACCCTAACTTTCAACCCTAACTTTCAACCCTAACTCTTCTCTGATTGGTTAGTACCCAAATGAGTCACATACCTAAATTTTCGTATTCCCCTATAACCCTGGGCCAAACAAAAATAGAAAAATAATCCTAAGTGTCAACCCTAACTTTCAACCCTAACTTTCAACCCTAACTTTCAACCCTAACTCTTCTCTGATTGGTTAGTACCCAAATGAGTCACATACCTAAATTTTCGTATTCCCCTATAACCCTGGGCCAAACAAAAATAGAAAAATAATCCTAACTTTCAACCCTAACTTTCAACCCTAACTTTCAACCCTAACTCTTCTCTGATTGGTTAGTACCCAAATGAGTCACATACCTAAATTTTCGTATTCCCCTATAACCCTGGGCCAAACAAAAATAGAAAAATAATCCTAAGTGTCAACCCTAACTTTCAACCCTAACTTTCAACCCTAACTTTCAACCCTAACTCTTCTCTGATTGGTTAGTACCCAAATGAGTCACATACCTAAATTTTCGTATTCCCCTATAACCCTGGGCCAAACAAAAATAGAAAAATAATCCTAAGTGTCAACCCTAACTTTCAACCCTAACTTTCAACCCTAACTTTCAACCCTAACTTTCAACCCTAACTCTTCTCTGATTGGTTAGTACCCAAATGAGTCACATACATAAATTTTCGTATTCCCCTATAACCCTGGGCCAAACAAAAATAGAAAAATAATCCTAAGTGTCAACCCTAACTTTCAACCCTAACTTTCAACCCTAACTTTCAACCCTAACTTTCAACCCTAACTTTCAACCCTAACTCTTCTCTGATTGGTTAGTACCCAAATGAGTCACATACCTAAATTTTCGTATTCCCCTATAACCCTAACCCTAACCCTAACCCTAACCCTAACCCTAACCCTAACCCTAACCCTAATAATCCTAAGTGTCAACCCTAACTTTCAACCCTAACTTTCAACCCTAACTTTCAACCCTAACTTTCAACCCTAACTCTTCTCTGATTGGTTAGTACCCAAATGAGTCACATACCTAAATTTTCGTATTCCCCTATAACCCTGGGCCAAACAAAAATAGAAAAATAATCCTAAGTGTCAACCCTAACTTTCAACCCTAACTTTCAACCCTAACTTTCAACCCTAACTCTTCTCTGATTGGTTAGTACCCAAATGAGTCACATACCTAAATTTTCGTATTCCCCTATAACCCTGGGCCAAACAAAAATAGAAAAATAATCCTAAATGTCAACCCTAACTTTCAACCCTAACTTTCAACCCTAACTTTCAACCCTAACTTTCAACCCTAACTCTTCTCTGATTGGTTAGTACCCAAATGAGTCACATACCTAAATTTTCGTATTCCCCTATAACCCTGGGCCAAACAAAAATAGAAAAATAATCCTAAGTGTCAACCCTAACTTTCAACCCTAACTTTCAACCCTAACTTTCAACCCTAACTTTCAACCCTAACTCTTCTCTGATTGGTTAGTACCCAAATGAGTCACATACCTAAATTTTCGTATTCCCCTATAACCCTGGGCCAAACAAAAATAGAAAAATAATCCTAAGTGTCAACCCTAACTTTCAACCCTAACTTTCAACCCTAACTTTCAACCCTAACTCTTCTCTGATTGGTTAGTACCCAAATGAGTCACATACCTAAATTTTCGTATTCCCCTATAACCCTAACCCTAACCCTAACCCTAACCCTAACTCTTCTCTGATTGGTTAGTACCCAAATGAGTCACATACCTAAATTTTCGTATTCCCCTATAACCCTGGGCCAAACAAAAATAGAAAAATAATCCTAACTTTCAACCCTAACTTTCAACCCTAACTTTCAACCCTAACTTTCAACCCTAACTCTTCTCTGATTGGTTAGTACCCAAATGAGTCACATACCTAAATTTTCGTATTCCCCTATAACCCTGGGCCAAACAAAAATAGAAAAATAATCCTAAGTGTCAACCCTAACTTTCAACCCTAACTTTCAACCCTAACTTTCAACCCTAACTCTTCTCTGATTGGTTAGTACCCAAATGAGTCACATACCTAAATTTTCGTATTCCCCTATAACCCTGGGCCAAACAAAAATAGAAAAATAATCCTAACTTTCAACCCTAACTTTCAACCCTAACTTTCAACCCTAACTCTTCTCTGATTGGTTAGTACCCAAATGAGTCACATACCTAAATTTTCGTATTCCCCTATAACCCTGGGCCAAACAAAAATAGAAAAATAATCCTAAGTGTCAACCCTAACTTTCAACCCTAACTTTCAACCCTAACTTTCAACCCTAACTCTTCTCTGATTGGTTAGTACCCAAATGAGTCACATACCTAAATTTTCGTATTCCCCTATAACCCTGGGCCAAACAAAAATAGAAAAATAATCCTAAGTGTCAACCCTAACTTTCAACCCTAACTTTCAACCCTAACTTTCAACCCTAACTTTCAACCCTAACTCTTCTCTGATTGGTTAGTACCCAAATGAGTCACATACCTAAATTTTCGTATTCCCCTATAACCCTGGGCCAAACAAAAATAGAAAAATAATCCTAAGTGTCAACCCTAACTTTCAACCCTAACTTTCAACCCTAACTTTCAACCCTAACTTTCAACCCTAACTTTCAACCCTAACTTTCAACCCTAACTTTCAACCCTAACTCTTCTCTGATTGGTTAGTACCCAAATGAGTCACATACCTAAATTTTCGTATTCCCCTATAACCCTGGGCCAAACAAAAATAGAAAAATAATCCTAAGTGTCAACCCTAACTTTCAACCCTAACTTTCAACCCTCACTCTTCTCTGATTGGTTAGTACCCAAATGAGTCACATACCTAAATTTTCGTATTCCCCTATAACCCTGGGCCAAACAAAAATAGAAAAATAATCCTAACTTTCAACCCTAACTTTCAACCCTAACTTTCAACCCTAACTTTCAACCCTAACTCTTCTCTGATTGGTTAGTACCCAAATGAGTCACATACCTAAATTTTCGTATTCCCCTATAACCCTGGGCCAAACAAAAATAGAAAAATAATCCTAAGTGTCAACCCTAACTTTCAACCCTAACTTTCAACCCTAACTTTCAACCCTAACTTTCAACCCTAACTTTCAACCCTAACTCTTCTCTGATTGGTTAGTACCCAAATGAGTCACATACCTAAATTTTCGTATTCCCCTATAACCCTGGGCCAAACAAAAATAGAAAAATAATCCTAAGTGTCAACCCTAACTTTCAACCCTAACTTTCAACCCTAACTTTCAACCCTAACTTTCAACCCTAACTTTCAACCCTAACTCTTCTCTGATTGGTTAGTACCCAAATGAGTCACATACCTAAATTTTCGTATTCCCCTATAACCCTGGGCCAAACAAAAATAGAAAAATAATCCTAAGTGTCAACCCTAACTTTCAACCCTAACTTTCAACCCTAACTTTCAACCCTAACTCTTCTCTGATTGGTTAGTACCCAAATGAGTCACATACCTAAATTTTCGTATTCCCCTATAACCCTGGGCCAAACAAAAATAGAAAAATAATCCTAAGTGTCAACCCTAACTTTCAACCCTAACTTTCAACCCTAACTTTCAACCCTAACTCTTCTCTGATTGGTTAGTACCCAAATGAGTCACATACCTAAATTTTCGTATTCCCCTATAACCTAACCCTAACCCTAACCCTAACCCTAACCCTAACCCTTCTCTGATTGGTTAGTACCCAAATGAGTCACATACCTAAATTTTCGTATTCCCCTATAACCCTGGGCCAAACAAAAATAGAAAAATAATCCTAAGTGTCAACCCTAACTTTCAACCCTAACTTTCAACCCTAACTTTCAACCCTAACTTTCAACCCTAACTTTCAACCCTAACTCTTCTCTGATTGGTTAGTACCCAAATGAGTCACATACCTAAATTTTCGTATTCCCCTATAACCCTGGGCCAAACAAAAATAGAAAAATAATCCTAAGTGTCAACCCTAACTTTCAACCCTAACTTTCAACCCTAACTTTCAACCCTAACTTTCAACCCTAACTTTCAACCCTAACTCTTCTCTGATTGGTTAGTACCCAAATGAGTCACATACCTAAATTTTCGTATTCCCCTATAACCCTGGGCCAAACAAAAATAGAAAAATAATCCTAAGTGTCAACCCTAACTTTCAACCCTAACTTTCAACCCTAACTTTCAACCCTAACTTTCAACCCTAACTCTTCTCTGATTGGTTAGTACCCAAATGAGTCACATACCTAAATTTTCGTATTCCCCTATAACCCTGGGCCAAACAAAAATAGAAAAATAATCCTAAGTGTCAACCCTAACTTTCAACCCTAACTTTCAACCCTAACTTTCAACCCTAACTTTCAACCCTAACTTTCAACCCTAACTCTTCTCTGATTGGTTAGTACCCAAATGAGTCACATACCTAAATTTTCGTATTCCCCTATAACCCTGGGCCAAACAAAAATAGAAAAATAATCCTAAGTGTCAACCCTAACTTTCAACCCTAACTTTCAACCCTAACTTTCAACCCTAACTCTTCTCTGATTGGTTAGTACCCAAATGAGTCACATACCTAAATTTTCGTATTCCCCTATAACCCTGGGCCAAACAAAAATAGAAAAATAATCCTAACTTTCAACCCTAACTTTCAACCCTAACTTTCAACCCTAACTTTCAACCCTAACTCTTCTCTGATTGGTTAGTACCCAAATGAGTCACATACCTAAATTTTCGTATTCCCCTATAACCCTGGGCCAAACAAAAATAGAAAAATAATCCTAACTTTCAACCCTAACTTTCAACCCTAACTTTCAACCCTAACTTTCAACCCTAACTTTCAACCCTAACTCTTCTCTGATTGGTTAGTACCCAAATGAGTCACATACCTAAATTTTCGTATTCCCCTATAACCCTGGGCCAAACAAAAATAGAAAAATAATCCTAAGTGTCAACCCTAACTTTCAACCCTAACTTTCAACCCTAACTTTCAACCCTAACTTTCAACCCTAACTCTTCTCTGATTGGTTAGTACCCAAATGAGTCACATACCTAAATTTTCGTATTCCCCTATAACCCTGGGCCAAACAAAAATAGAAAAATAATCCTAAGTGTCAACCCTAACTTTCAACCCTAACTTTCAACCCTAACTTTCAACCCTAACTTTCAACCCTAACTTTCAACCCTAACTCTTCTCTGATTGGTTAGTACCCAAATGAGTCACATACCTAAATTTTCGTATTCCCCTATAACCCTGGGCCAAACAAAAATAGAAAAATAATCCTAAGTGTCAACCCTAACTTTCAACCCTAACTTTCAACCCTAACTTTCAACCCTAACTCTTCTCTGATTGGTTAGTACCCAAATGAGTCACATACCTAAATTTTCGTATTCCCCTATAACCCTGGGCCAAACAAAAATAGAAAAATAATCCTAAGTGTCAACCCTAACTTTCAACCCTAACTTTCAACCCTAACTTTCAACCCTAACTTTCAACCCTAACTTTCAACCCTAACTCTTCTCTGATTGGTTAGTACCCAAATGAGTCACATACCTAAATTTTCGTATTCCCCTATAACCCTGGGCCAAACAAAAATAGAAAAATAATCCTAAGTGTCAACCCTAACTTTCAACCCTAACTTTCAACCCTAACTTTCAACCCTAACTCTTCTCTGATTGGTTAGTACCCAAATGAGTCACATACCTAAATTTTCGTATTCCCCTATAACCCTGGGCCAAACAAAAATAGAAAAATAATCCTAAGTGTCAACCCTAACTTTCAACCCTAACTTTCAACCCTAACTTTCAACCCTAACTTTCAACCCTAACTTTCAACCCTAACTCTTCTCTGATTGGTTAGTACCCAAATGAGTCACATACCTAAATTTTCGTATTCCCCTATAACCCTGGGCCAAACAAAAATAGAAAAATAATCCTAACTTTCAACCCTAACTTTCAACCCTAACTTTCAACCCTAACTTTCAACCCTAACTTTCAACCCTAACTCTTCTCTGATTGGTTAGTACCCAAATGAGTCACATACCTAAATTTTCGTATTCCCCTATAACCCTGGGCCAAACAAAAATAGAAAAATAATCCTAACTTTCAACCCTAACTTTCAACCCTAACTTTCAACCCTAACTTTCAACCCTAACTCTTCTCTGATTGGTTAGTACCCAAATGAGTCACATACCTAAATTTTCGTATTCCCCTATAACCCTGGGCCAAACAAAAATAGAAAAATAATCCTAAGTGTCAACCCTAACTTTCAACCCTAACTTTCAACCCTAACTTTCAACCCTAACTCTTCTCTGATTGGTTAGTACCCAAATGAGTCACATACCTAAATTTTCGTATTCCCCTATAACCCTGGGCCAAACAAAAATAGAAAAATAATCCTAAGTGTCAACCCTAACTTTCAACCCTAACTTTCAACCCTAACTTTCAACCCTAACTCTTCTCTGATTGGTTAGTACCCAAATGAGTCACATACCTAAATTTTCGTATTCCCCTATAACCCTGGGCCAAACAAAAATAGAAAAATAATCCTAAGTGTCAACCCTAACTTTCAACCCTAACTTTCAACCCTAACTTTCAACCCTAACTTTCAACCCTAACTCTTCTCTGATTGGTTAGTACCCAAATGAGTCACATACCTAAATTTTCGTATTCCCCTATAACCCTGGGCCAAACAAAAATAGAAAAATAATCCTAAGTGTCAACCCTAACTTTCAACCCTAACTTTCAACCCTAACTTTCAACCCTAACTCTTCTCTGATTGGTTAGTACCCAAATGAGTCACATACCTAAATTTTCGTATTCCCCTATAACCCTAACCCTAACCCTAACCCTAACCCTAACCCTAACTCTTCTCTGATTGGTTAGTACCCAAATGAGTCACATACCTAAATTTTCGTATTCCCCTATAACCCTGGGCCAAACAAAAATAGAAAAATAATCCTAACTTTCAACCCTAACTTTCAACCCTAACTTTCAACCCTAACTTTCAACCCTAACTCTTCTCTGATTGGTTAGTACCCAAATGAGTCACATACCTAAATTTTCGTATTCCCCTATAACCCTGGGCCAAACAAAAATAGAAAAATAATCCTAAGTGTCAACCCTAACTTTCAACCCTAACTTTCAACCCTAACTTTCAACCCTAACTCTTCTCTGATTGGTTAGTACCCAAATGAGTCACATACCTAAATTTTCGTATTCCCCTATAACCCTGGGCCAAACAAAAATAGAAAAATAATCCTAACTTTCAACCCTAACTTTCAACCCTAACTCTTCTCTGATTGGTTAGTACCCAAATGAGTCACATACCTAAATTTTCGTATTCCCCTATAACCCTGGGCCAAACAAAAATAGAAAAATAATCCTAAGTGTCAACCCTAACTTTCAACCCTAACTTTCAACCCTAACTTTCAACCCTAACTCTTCTCTGATTGGTTAGTACCCAAATGAGTCACATACCTAAATTTTCGTATTCCCCTATAACCCTGGGCCAAACAAAAATAGAAAAATAATCCTAACTGTCAACCCTAACTTTCAACCCTAACTTTCAACCCTAACTTTCAACCCTAACTTTCAACCCTAACTCTTCTCTGATTGGTTAGTACCCAAATGAGTCACATACCTAAATTTTCGTATTCCCCTATAACCCTGGGCCAAACAAAAATAGAAAAATAATCCTAAGTGTCAACCCTAACTTTCAACCCTAACTTTCAACCCTAACTTTCAACCCTAACTTTCAACCCTAACTTTCAACCCTAACTCTTCTCTGATTGGTTAGTACCCAAATGAGTCACATACCTAAATTTTCGTATTCCCCTATAACCCTGGGCCAAACAAAAATAGAAAAATAATCCTAAGTGTCAACCCTAACTTTCAACCCTAACTTTCAACCCTAACTTTCAACCCTAACTCTTCTCTGATTGGTTAGTACCCAAATGAGTCACATACCTAAATTTTCGTATTCCCCTATAACCCTGGGCCAAACAAAAATAGAAAAATAATCCTAAGTGTCAACCCTAACTTTCAACCCTAACTTTCAACCCTAACTTTCAACCCTAACTTTCAACCCTAACTCTTCTCTGATTGGTTAGTACCCAAATGAGTCACATACCTAAATTTTCGTATTCCCCTATAACCCTGGGCCAAACAAAAATAGAAAAATAATCCTAAGTGTCAACCCTAACTTTCAACCCTAACTTTCAACCCTAACTTTCAACCCTAACTCTTCTCTGATTGGTTAGTACCCAAATGAGTCACATACCTAAATTTTCGTATTCCCCTATAACCCTGGGCCAAACAAAAATAGAAAAATAATCCTAAGTGTCAACCCTAACTTTCAACCCTAACTTTCAACCCTAACTTTCAACCCTAACTTTCAACCCTAACTTTCAACCCTAACTCTTCTCTGATTGGTTAGTACCCAAATGAGTCACATACCTAAATTTTCGTATTCCCCTATAACCCTGGGCCAAACAAAAATAGAAAAATAATCCTAACTTTCAACCCTAACTTTCAACCCTAACTTTCAACCCTAACTTTCAACCCTAACTTTCAACCCTAACTCTTCTCTGATTGGTTAGTACCCAAATGAGTCACATACCTAAATTTTCGTATTCCCCTATAACCCTGGGCCAAACAAAAATAGAAAAATAATCCTAACTTTCAACCCTAACTTTCAACCCTAACTTTCAACCCTAACTTTCAACCCTAACTTTCAACCCTAACTCTTCTCTGATTGGTTAGTACCCAAATGAGTCACATACCTAAATTTTCGTATTCCCCTATAACCCTGGGCCAAACAAAAATAGAAAAATAATCCTAAGTATCAACCCTAACTTTCAACCCTAACTTTCAACCCTAACTTTCAACCCTAACTCTTCTCTGATTGGTTAGTACCCAAATGAGTCACATACCTAAATTTTCGTATTCCCCTATAACCCTGGGCCAAACAAAAATAGAAAAATAATCCTAAGTGTCAACCCTAACTTTCAACCCTAACTTTCAACCCTAACTTTCAACCCTAACTTTCAACCCTAACTTTCAACCCTAACTCTTCTCTGATTGGTTAGTACCCAAATGAGTCACATACCTAAATTTTCGTATTCCCCTATAACCCTGGGCCAAACAAAAATAGAAAAATAATCCTAAGTGTCAACCCTAACTTTCAACCCTAACTTTCAACCCTAACTTTCAACCCTAACTTTCAACCCTAACTCTTCTCTGATTGGTTAGTACCCAAATGAGTCACATACCTAAATTTTCGTATTCCCCTATAACCCTGGGCCAAACAAAAATAGAAAAATAATCCTAAGTGTCAACCCTAACTTTCAACCCTAACTTTCAACCCTAACTTTCAACCCTAACTCTTCTCTGATTGGTTAGTACCCAAATGAGTCACATACCTAAATTTTCGTATTCCCCTATAACCCTAACCCTAACCCTAACCCTAACCCTAACCCTAACCCTAACTCTTCTCTGATTGGTTAGTACCCAAATGAGTCACATACCTAAATTTTCGTATTCCCCTATAACCCTGGGCCAAACAAAAATAGAAAAATAATCCTAACTTTCAACCCTAACTTTCAACCCTAACTTTCAACCCTAACTTTCAACCCTAACTCTTCTCTGATTGGTTAGTACCCAAATGAGTCACATACCTAAATTTTCGTATTCCCCTATAACCCTGGGCCAAACAAAAATAGAAAAATAATCCTAAGTGTCAACCCTAACTTTCAACCCTAACTTTCAACCCTAACTTTCAACCCTAACTCTTCTCTGATTGGTTAGTACCCAAATGAGTCACATACCTAAATTTTCGTATTCCCCTATAACCCTGGGCCAAACAAAAATAGAAAAATAATCCTAACTTTCAACCCTAACTTTCAACCCTAACTTTCAACCCTAACTCTTCTCTGATTGGTTAGTACCCAAATGAGTCACATACCTAAATTTTCGTATTCCCCTATAACCCTGGGCCAAACAAAAATAGAAAAATAATCCTAAGTGTCAACCCTAACTTTCAACCCTAACTTTCAACCCTAACTTTCAACCCTAACTCTTCTCTGATTGGTTAGTACCCAAATGAGTCACATACCTAAATTTTCGTATTCCCCTATAACCCTGGGCCAAACAAAAATAGAAAAATAATCCTAAGTGTCAACCCTAACTTTCAACCCTAACTTTCAACCCTAACTTTCAACCCTAACTTTCAACCCTAACTCTTCTCTGATTGGTTAGTACCCAAATGAGTCACATACCTAAATTTTCGTATTCCCCTATAACCCTGGGCCAAACAAAAATAGAAAAATAATCCTAAGTGTCAACCCTAACTTTCAACCCTAACTTTCAACCCTAACTTTCAACCCTAACTTTCAACCCTAACTTTCAACCCTAACTCTTCTCTGATTGGTTAGTACCCAAATGAGTCACATACCTAAATTTTCGTATTCCCCTATAACCCTAACCCTAACCCTAACCCTAACCCTAACCCTAACCCTAACCCTAACCCTAATTTTCGTATTCCCCTATAACCCTAACCCTAACCCTAACCCTAACCCTAACCCTAACCCTAACTCTTCTCTGATTGGTTAGTACCCAAATGAGTCACATACCTAAATTTTCGTATTCCCCTATAACCCTGGGCCAAACAAAAATAGAAAAATAATCCTAACTTTCAACCCTAACTTTCAACCCTAACTTTCAACCCTAACTTTCAACCCTAACTCTTCTCTGATTGGTTAGTACCCAAATGAGTCACATACCTAAATTTTCGTATTCCCCTATAACCCTGGGCCAAACAAAAATAGAAAAATAATCCTAAGTGTCAACCCTAACTTTCAACCCTAACTTTCAACCCTAACTTTCAACCCTAACTCTTCTCTGATTGGTTAGTACCCAAATGAGTCACATACCTAAATTTTCGTATTCCCCTATAACCCTGGGCCAAACAAAAATAGAAAAATAATCCTAACTTTCAACCCTAACTTTCAACCCTAACTTTCAACCCTAACTCTTCTCTGATTGGTTAGTACCCAAATGAGTCACATACCTAAATTTTCGTATTCCCCTATAACCCTGGGCCAAACAAAAATAGAAAAATAATCCTAAGTGTCAACCCTAACTTTCAACCCTAACTTTCAACCCTAACTTTCAACCCTAACTCTTCTCTGATTGGTTAGTACCCAAATGAGTCACATACCTAAATTTTCGTATTCCCCTATAACCCTGGGCCAAACAAAAATAGAAAAATAATCCTAAGTGTCAACCCTAACTTTCAACCCTAACTTTCAACCCTAACTTTCAACCCTAACTTTCAACCCTAACTCTTCTCTGATTGGTTAGTACCCAAATGAGTCACATACCTAAATTTTCGTATTCCCCTATAACCCTGGGCCAAACAAAAATAGAAAAATAATCCTAAGTGTCAACCCTAACTTTCAACCCTAACTTTCAACCCTAACTTTCAACCCTAACTTTCAACCCTAACTTTCAACCCTAACTCTTCTCTGATTGGTTAGTACCCAAATGAGTCACATACCTAAATTTTCGTATTCCCCTATAACCCTGGGCCAAACAAAAATAGAAAAATAATCCTAAGTGTCAACCCTAACTTTCAACCCTAACTTTCAACCCTAACTCTTCTCTGATTGGTTAGTACCCAAATGAGTCACATACCTAAATTTTCGTATTCCCCTATAACCCTGGGCCAAACAAAAATAGAAAAATAATCCTAAGTGTCAACCCTAACTTTCAACCCTAACTTTCAACCCTAACTTTCAACCCTAACTTTCAACCCTAACTTTCAACCCTAACTTTCAACCCTAACTCTTCTCTGATTGGTTAGTACCCAAATGAGTCACATACCTAAATTTTCGTATTCCCCTATAACCCTGGGCCAAACAAAAATAGAAAAATAATCCTAAGTGTCAACCCTAACTTTCAACCCTAACTTTCAACCCTAACTTTCAACCCTAACTTTCAACCCTAACTTTCAACCCTAACTCTTCTCTGATTGGTTAGTACCCAAATGAGTCACATACCTAAATTTTCGTATTCCCCTATAACCCTGGGCCAAACAAAAATAGAAAAATAATCCTAACTTTCAACCCTAACTTTCAACCCTAACTTTCAACCCTAACTTTCAACCCTAACTTTCAACCCTAACTCTTCTCTGATTGGTTAGTACCCAAATGAGTCACATACCTAAATTTTCGTATTCCCCTATAACCCTGGGCCAAACAAAAATAGAAAAATAATCCTAACTTTCAACCCTAACTTTCAACCCTAACTTTCAACCCTAACTTTCAACCCTAACTTTCAACCCTAACTCTTCTCTGATTGGTTAGTACCCAAATGAGTCACATACCTAAATTTTCGTATTCCCCTATAACCCTGGGCCAAACAAAAATAGAAAAATAATCCTAAGTGTCAACCCTAACTTTCAACCCTAACTTTCAACCCTAACTTTCAACCCTAACTCTTCTCTGATTGGTTAGTACCCAAATGAGTCACATACCTAAATTTTCGTATTCCCCTATAACCCTGGGCCAAACAAAAATAGAAAAATAATCCTAAGTGTCAACCCTAACTTTCAACCCTAACTTTCAACCCTAACTTTCAACCCTAACTTTCAACCCTAACTCTTCTCTGATTGGTTAGTACCCAAATGAGTCACATACCTAAATTTTCGTATTCCCCTATAACCCTGGGCCAAACAAAAATAGAAAAATAATCCTAAGTGTCAACCCTAACTTTCAACCCTAACTTTCAACCCTAACTTTCAACCCTAACTTTCAACCCTAACTCTTCTCTGATTGGTTAGTACCCAAATGAGTCACATACCTAAATTTTCGTATTCCCCTATAACCCTGGGCCAAACAAAAATAGAAAAATAATCCTAAGTGTCAACCCTAACTTTCAACCCTAACTTTCAACCCTAACTTTCAACCCTAACTCTTCTCTGATTGGTTAGTACCCAAATGAGTCACATACCTAAATTTTCGTATTCCCCTATAACCCTAACCCTAACCCTAACCCTAACCCTAACCCTAACTCTTCTCTGATTGGTTAGTACCCAAATGAGTCACATACCTAAATTTTCGTATTCCCCTATAACCCTGGGCCAAACAAAAATAGAAAAATAATCCTAACTTTCAACCCTAACTTTCAACCCTAACTTTCAACCCTAACTTTCAACCCTAACTCTTCTCTGATTGGTTAGTACCCAAATGAGTCACATACCTAAATTTTCGTATTCCCCTATAACCCTGGGCCAAACAAAAATAGAAAAATAATCCTAAGTGTCAACCCTAACTTTCAACCCTAACTTTCAACCCTAACTTTCAACCCTAACTCTTCTCTGATTGGTTAGTACCCAAATGAGTCACATACCTAAATTTTCGTATTCCCCTATAACCCTGGGCCAAACAAAAATAGAAAAATAATCCTAACTTTCAACCCTAACTTTCAACCCTAACTTTCAACCCTAACTCTTCTCTGATTGGTTAGTACCCAAATGAGTCACATACCTAAATTTTCGTATTCCCCTATAACCCTGGGCCAAACAAAAATAGAAAAATAATCCTAAGTGTCAACCCTAACTTTCAACCCTAACTTTCAACCCTAACTTTCAACCCTAACTCTTCTCTGATTGGTTAGTACCCAAATGAGTCACATACCTAAATTTTCGTATTCCCCTATAACCCTGGGCCAAACAAAAATAGAAAAATAATCCTAAGTGTCAACCCTAACTTTCAACCCTAACTTTCAACCCTAACTTTCAACCCTAACTTTCAACCCTAACTCTTCTCTGATTGGTTAGTACCCAAATGAGTCACATACCTAAATTTTCGTATTCCCCTATAACCCTAACCCTAACCCTAACCCTAACCCTAACCCTAACCCTAACCCTAACCCTAACCCTAACCCTAACCCTAACCCTAACCCTAACCCTAACCCCAACCCCAACCCCAACCCCAACCCCAACCCCAACCCCAACCCCAACCCCAACCCCAACCCCAACCCCAACCCCAACCCTAACCCTAACCCTAACCCTAACCCTAACCCTAACCCTAACCCTAACCCTAACCCTAACCCTAACCCTGGGCCAAACAAAAATAGAAAAATAATCCTAAGTGTCAACCCTAACTTTCAACCCTAACTTTCAACCCTAACTTTCAACCCTAACTTTCAACCCTAACTCTTCTCTGATTGGTTAGTACCCAAATGAGTCACATACCTAAATTTTCGTATTCCCCTATAACCCTGGGCCAAACAAAAATAGAAAAATAATCCTAAGTGTCAACCCTAACTTTCAACCCTAACTTTCAACCCTAACTTTCAACCCTAACTTTCAACCCTAACTTTCAACCCTAACTCTTCTCTGATTGGTTAGTACCCAAATGAGTCACATACCTAAATTTTCGTATTCCCCTATAACCCTGGGCCAAACAAAAATAGAAAAATAATCCTAAGTGTCAACCCTAACTTTCAACCCTAACTTTCAACCCTAACTTTCAACCCTAACTTTCAACCCTAACTCTTCTCTGATTGGTTAGTACCCAAATGAGTCACATACCTAAATTTTCGTATTCCCCTATAACCCTGGGCCAAACAAAAATAGAAAAATAATCCTAAGTGTCAACCCTAACTTTCAACCCTAACTTTCAACCCTAACTTTCAACCCTAACTTTCAACCCTAACTTTCAACCCTAACTTTCAACCCTAACTTTCAACCCTAACTCTTCTCTGATTGGTTAGTACCCAAATGAGTCACATACCTAAATTTTCGTATTCCCCTATAACCCTGGGCCAAACAAAAATAGAAAAATAATCCTAAGTGTCAACCCTAACTTTCAACCCTAACTTTCAACCCTAACATTCAACCCTAACTTTCAACCCTAACTTTCAACCCTAACTTTCAACCCTAACTCTTCTCTGATTGGTTAGTACCCAAATGAGTCACATACCTAAATTTTCGTATTCCCCTATAACCCTAACCCTAACCCTAACCCTAACCCTAACTTTCAACCCTAACTTTCAACCCTAACTCTTCTCTGATTGGTTAGTACCCAAATGAGTCACATACCTAAATTTTCGTATTCCCCTATAACCCTGGGCCAAACAAAAATAGAAAAATAATCCTAAGTGTCAACCCTAACTTTCAACCCTAACTTTCAACCCTAACTTTCAACCCTAACTCTTCTCTGATTGGTTAGTACCCAAATGAGTCACATACCTAAATTTTCGTATTCCCCTATAACCCTGGGCCAAACAAAAATAGAAAAATAATCCTAAGTGTCAACCCTAACTTTCAACCCTAACTTTCAACCCTAACTTTCAACCCTAACTTTCAACCCTAACTCTTCTCTGATTGGTTAGTACCCAAATGAGTCACATACCTAAATTTTCGTATTCCCCTATAACCCTGGGCCAAACAAAAATAGAAAAATAATCCTAAGTGTCAACCCTAACTTTCAACCCTAACTTTCAACCCTAACTTTCAACCCTAACTCTTCTCTGATTGGTTAGTACCCAAATGAGTCACATACCTAAATTTTCGTATTCCCCTATAACCCTGGGCCAAACAAAAATAGAAAAATAATCCTAAGTGTCAACCCTAACTTTCAACCCTAACTTTCAACCCTAACTTTCAACCCTAACTTTCAACCCTAACTTTCAACCCTAACTTTCAACCCTAACTCTTCTCTGATTGGTTAGTACCCAAATGAGTCACATACCTAAATTTTCGTATTCCCCTATAACCCTGGGCCAAACAAAAATAGAAAAATAATCCTAAGTGTCAACCCTAACTTTCAACCCTAACTTTCAACCCTAACTTTCAACCCTAACTCTTCTCTGATTGGTTAGTACCCAAATGAGTCACATACCTAAATTTTCGTATTCCCCTATAACCCTGGGCCAAACAAAAATAGAAAAATAATCCTAAGTGTCAACCCTAACTTTCAACCCTAACTTTCAACCCTAACTTTCAACCCTAACTTTCAACCCTAACTCTTCTCTGATTGGTTAGTACCCAAATGAGTCACATACCTAAATTTTCGTATTCCCCTATAACCCTGGGCCAAACAAAAATAGAAAAATAATCCTAAGTGTCAACCCTAACTTTCAACCCTAACTTTCAACCCTAACTTTCAACCCTAACTTTCAACCCTAACTCTTCTCTGATTGGTTAGTACCCAAATGAGTCACATACCTAAATTTTCGTATTCCCCTATAACCCTGGGCCAAACAAAAATAGAAAAATAATCCTAACTTTCAACCCTAACTTTCAACCCTAACTTTCAACCCTAACTTTCAACCCTAACTTTCAACCCTAACTCTTCTCTGATTGGTTAGTACCCAAATGAGTCACATACCTAAATTTTCGTATTCCCCTATAACCCTGGGCCAAACAAAAATAGAAAAATAATCCTAAGTGTCAACCCTAACTTTCAACCCTAACTTTCAACCCTAACTTTCAACCCTAACTCTTCTCTGATTGGTTAGTACCCAAATGAGTCACATACCTAAATTTTCGTATTCCCCTATAACCCTGGGCCAAACAAAAATAGAAAAATAATCCTAACTTTCAACCCTAACTTTCAACCCTAACTTTCAACCCTAACTTTCAACCCTAACTCTTCTCTGATTGGTTAGTACCCAAATGAGTCACATACCTAAATTTTCGTATTCCCCTATAACCCTGGGCCAAACAAAAATAGAAAAATAATCCTAACTTTCAACCCTAACTTTCAACCCTAACTTTCAACCCTAACTTTCAACCCTAACTCTTCTCTGATTGGTTAGTACCCAAATGAGTCACATACCTAAATTTTCGTATTCCCCTATAACCCTGGGCCAAACAAAAATAGAAAAATAATCCTAAGTGTCAACCCTAACTTTCAACCCTAACTTTCAACCCTAACTTTCAACCCTAACTCTTCTCTGATTGGTTAGTACCCAAATGAGTCACATACCTAAATTTTCGTATTCCCCTATAACCCTGGGCCAAACAAAAATAGAAAAATAATCCTAAGTGTCAACCCTAACTTTCAACCCTAACTTTCAACCCTAACTTTCAACCCTAACTCTGCTCTGATTGGTTAGTACCCAAATGAGTCACATACCTAAATTTTCGTATTCCCCTATAACCCTGGGCCAAACAAAAATAGAAAAATAATCCTAAATGTCAACCCTAACTTTCAACCCTAACTTTCAACCCTAACTTTCAACCCTAACTTTCAACCCTAACTCTTCTCTGATTGGTTAGTACCCAAATGAGTCACATACCTAAATTTTCGTATTCCCCTATAACCCTGGGCCAAACAAAAATAGAAAAATAATCCTAAGTGTCAACCCTAACTTTCAACCCTAACTTTCAACCCTAACTTTCAACCCTAACTTTCAACCCTAACTTTCAACCCTAACTCTTCTCTGATTGGTTAGTACCCAAATGAGTCACATACCTAAATTTTCGTATTCCCCTATAACCCTGGGCCAAACAAAAATAGAAAAATAATCCTAACTTTCAACCCTAACTTTCAACCCTAACTTTCAACCCTAACTTTCAACCCTAACTCTTCTCTGATTGGTTAGTACCCAAATGAGTCACATACCTAAATTTTCGTATTCCCCTATAACCCTGGGCCAAACAAAAATAGAAAAATAATCCTAAGTGTCAACCCTAACTTTCAACCCTAACTTTCAACCCTAACTTTCAACCCTAACTCTTCTCTGATTGGTTAGTACCCAAATGAGTCACATACCTAAATTTTCGTATTCCCCTATAACCCTGGGCCAAACAAAAATAGAAAAATAATCCTAAGTGTCAACCCTAACTTTCAACCCTAACTTTCAACCCTAACTTTCAACCCTAACTCTGCTCTGATTGGTTAGTACCCAAATGAGTCACATACCTAAATTTTCGTATTCCCCTATAACCCTGGGCCAAACAAAAATAGAAAAATAATCCTAAATGTCAACCCTAACTTTCAACCCTAACTTTCAACCCTAACTTTCAACCCTAACTTTCAACCCTAACTCTTCTCTGATTGGTTAGTACCCAAATGAGTCACATACCTAAATTTTCGTATTCCCCTATAACCCTGGGCCAAACAAAAATAGAAAAATAATCCTAAGTGTCAACCCTAACTTTCAACCCTAACTTTCAACCCTAACTTTCAACCCTAACTTTCAACCCTAACTTTCAACCCTAACTCTTCTCTGATTGGTTAGTACCCAAATGAGTCACATACCTAAATTTTCGTATTCCCCTATAACCCTGGGCCAAACAAAAATAGAAAAATAATCCTAACTTTCAACCCTAACTTTCAACCCTAACTTTCAACCCTAACTTTCAACCCTAACTCTTCTCTGATTGGTTAGTACCCAAATGAGTCACATACCTAAATTTTCGTATTCCCCTATAACCCTGGGCCAAACAAAAATAGAAAAATAATCCTAACTTTCAACCCTAACTTTCAACCCTAACTTTCAACCCTAACTTTCAACCCTAACTCTTCTCTGATTGGTTAGTACCCAAATGAGTCACATACCTAAATTTTCGTATTCCCCTATAACCCTGGGCCAAACAAAAATAGAAAAATAATCCTAACTTTCAACCCTAACTTTCAACCCTAACTTTCAACCCTAACTTTCAACCCTAACTCTTCTCTGATTGGTTAGTACCCAAATGAGTCACATACCTAAATTTTCGTATTCCCCTATAACCCTGGGCCAAACAAAAATAGAAAAATAATCCTAAGTGTCAACCCTAACTTTCAACCCTAACTTTCAACCCTAACTTTCAACCCTAACTCTTCTCTGATTGGTTAGTACCCAAATGAGTCACATACCTAAATTTTCGTATTCCCCTATAACCCTGGGCCAAACAAAAATAGAAAAATAATCCTAACTTTCAACCCTAACTTTCAACCCTAACTTTCAACCCTAACTTTCAACCCTAACTCTTCTCTGATTGGTTAGTACCCAAATGAGTCACATACCTAAATTTTCGTATTCCCCTATAACCCTGGGCCAAACAAAAATAGAAAAATAATCCTAAGTGTCAACCCTAACTTTCAACCCTAACTTTCAACCCTAACTTTCAACCCTAACTCTTCTCTGATTGGTTAGTACCCAAATGAGTCACATACCTAAATTTTCGTATTCCCCTATAACCCTGGGCCAAACAAAAATAGAAAAATAATCCTAAGTGTCAACCCTAACTTTCAACCCTAACTTTCAACCCTAACTTTCAACCCTAACTCTGCTCTGATTGGTTAGTACCCAAATGAGTCACATACCTAAATTTTCGTATTCCCCTATAACCCTGGGCCAAACAAAAATAGAAAAATAATCCTAAATGTCAACCCTAACTTTCAACCCTAACTTTCAACCCTAACTTTCAACCCTAACTTTCAACCCTAACTCTTCTCTGATTGGTTAGTACCCAAATGAGTCACATACCTAAATTTTCGTATTCCCCTATAACCCTAACCCTAACCCTAACCCTAACCCTAACCCTAACCCTGGGCCAAACAAAAATAGAAAAATAATCCTAAGTGTCAACCCTAACTTTCAACCCTAACTTTCAACCCTAACTTTCAACCCTAACTTTCAACCCTAACTCTTCTCTGATTGGTTAGTACCCAAATGAGTCACATACCTAAATTTTCGTATTCCCCTATAACCCTAACCCTAACCCTAACCCTAACCCTGGGCCAAACAAAAATAGAAAAATAATCCTAAGTGTCAACCCTAACTTTCAACCCTAACTTTCAACCCTAACTTTCAACCCTAACTTTCAACCCTAACTCTTCTCTGATTGGTTAGTACCCAAATGAGTCACATACCTAAATTTTCGTATTCCCCTATAACCCTAACCCTAACCCTAACCCTAACCCTAACCCTAACCCTAACCCTAACCCTAACCCCTAACCCTAACCCTAACCCTAACCCTAACCCTAACCCTAACCCTAACCCTAACCCTAACCCTAACCCAACCCTAACTTTCAACCCTAACTTTCAACCCTAACTCTTCTCTGATTGGTTAGTACCCAAATGAGTCACATACCTAAATTTTCGTATTCCCCTATAACCCTGGGCCAAACAAAAATAGAAAAATAATCCTAAGTGTCAACCCTAACTTTCAACCCTAACTTTCAACCCTAACTTTCAACCCTAACTTTCAACCCTAACTCTTCTCTGATTGGTTAGTACCCAAATGAGTCACATACCTAAATTTTCGTATTCCCCTATAACCCTGGGCCAAACAAAAATAGAAAAATAATCCTAACTTTCAACCCTAACTTTCAACCCTAACTTTCAACCCTAACTTTCAACCCTAACTCTTCTCTGATTGGTTAGTACCCAAATGAGTCACATACCTAAATTTTCGTATTCCCCTATAACCCTGGGCCAAACAAAAATAGAAAAATAATCCTAAGTGTCAACCCTAACTTTCAACCCTAACTTTCAACCCTAACTTTCAACCCTAACTTTCAACCCTAACTCTTCTCTGATTGGTTAGTACCCAAATGAGTCACATACCTAAATTTTCGTATTCCCCTATAACCCTGGGCCAAACAAAAATAGAAAAATAATCCTAACTTTCAACCCTAACTTTCAACCCTAACTTTCAACCCTAACTTTCAACCCTAACTTTCAACCCTAACTCTTCTCTGATTGGTTAGTACCCAAATGAGTCACATACCTAAATTTTCGTATTCCCCTATAACCCTGGGCCAAACAAAAATAGAAAAATAATCCTAAGTGTCAACCCTAACTTTCAACCCTAACTTTCAACCCTAACTTTCATTCCTAACTTTCAACCCTAACTCTTCTCTGATTGGTTAGTACCCAAATGAGTCACATACCTAAATTTTCGTATTCCCCTATAACCCTGGGCCAAACAAAAATAGAAAAATAATCCTAAGTGTCAACCCTAACTTTCAACCCTAACTTTCAACCCTAACTTTCAACCCTAACTTTCAACCCTAACTCTTCTCTGATTGGTTAGTACCCAAATGAGTCACATACCTAAATTTTCGTATTCCCCTATAACCCTGGGCCAAACAAAAATAGAAAAATAATCCTAACTTTCAACCCTAACTTTCAACCCTAACTTTCAACCCTAACTTTCAACCCTAACTTTCAACCCTAACTCTTCTCTGATTGGTTAGTACCCAAATGAGTCACATACCTAAATTTTCGTATTCCCCTATAACCCTGGGCCAAACAAAAATAGAAAAATAATCCTAAGTGTCAACCCTAACTTTCAACCCTAACTTTCAACCCTAACTTTCAACCCTAACTCTTCTCTGATTGGTTAGTACCCAAATGAGTCACATACCTAAATTTTCGTATTCCCCTATAACCCTGGGCCAAACAAAAATAGAAAAATAATCCTAACTTTCAACCCTAACTTTCAACCCTAACTTTCAACCCTAACTTTCAACCCTAACTCTTCTCTGATTGGTTAGTACCCAAATGAGTCACATACCTAAATTTTCGTATTCCCCTATAACCCTGGGCCAAACAAAAATAGAAAAATAATCCTAAGTGTCAACCCTAACTTTCAACCCTAACTTTCAACCCTAACTTTCAACCCTAACTCTTCTCTGATTGGTTAGTACCCAAATGAGTCACATACCTAAATTTTCGTATTCCCCTATAACCCTGGGCCAAACAAAAATAGAAAAATAATCCTAAGTGTCAACCCTAACTTTCAACCCTAACTTTCAACCCTAACTTTCAACCCTAACTCTTCTCTGATTGGTTAGTACCCAAATGAGTCACATACCTAAATTTTCGTATTCCCCTATAACCCTGGGCCAAACAAAAATAGAAAAATAATCCTAAGTGTCAACCCTAACTTTCAACCCTAACTTTCAACCCTAACTTTCAACCCTAACTTTCAACCCTAACTCTTCTCTGATTGGTTAGTACCCAAATGAGTCACATACCTAAATTTTCGTATTCCCCTATAACCCTGGGCCAAACAAAAATAGAAAAATAATCCTAAGTGTCAACCCTAACTTTCAACCCTAACTTTCAACCCTAACTTTCAACCCTAACTTTCAACCCTAACTTTCAACCCTAACTCTTCTCTGATTGGTTAGTACCCAAATGAGTCACATACCTAAATTTTCGTATTCCCCTATAACCCTGGGCCAAACAAAAATAGAAAAATAATCCTAAGTGTCAACCCTAACTTTCAACCCTAACTTTCAACCCTAACTTTCAACCCTAACTTTCAACCCTAACTTTCAACCCTAACTCTTCTCTGATTGGTTAGTACCCAAATGAGTCACATACCTAAATTTTCGTATTCCCCTATAACCCTGGGCCAAACAAAAATAGAAAAATAATCCTAAGTGTCAACCCTAACTTTCAACCCTAACTTTCAACCCTAACTTTCAACCCTAACTTTCAACCCTAACTTTCAACCCTAACTCTTCTCTGATTGGTTAGTACCCAAATGAGTCACATACCTAAATTTTCGTATTCCCCTATAACCCTGGGCCAAACAAAAATAGAAAAATAATCCTAAGTGTCAACCCTAACTTTCAACCCTAACTTTCAACCCTAACTTTCAACCCTAACTTTCAACCCTAACTTTCAACCCTAACTCTTCTCTGATTGGTTAGTACCCAAATGAGTCACATACCTAAATTTTCGTATTCCCCTATAACCCTGGGCCAAACAAAAATAGAAAAATAATCCTAAGTGTCAACCCTAACTTTCAACCCTAACTTTCAACCCTAACTTTCAACCCTAACTTTCAACCCTAACTTTCAACCCTAACTCTTCTCTGATTGGTTAGTACCCAAATGAGTCACATACCTAAATTTTCGTATTCCCCTATAACCCTGGGCCAAACAAAAATAGAAAAATAATCCTAAGTGTCAACCCTAACTTTCAACCCTAACTTTCAACCCTAACTTTCAACCCTAACTCTTCTCTGATTGGTTAGTACCCAAATGAGTCACATACCTAAATTTTCGTATTCCCCTATAACCCTGGGCCAAACAAAAATAGAAAAATAATCCTAACTTTCAACCCTAACTTTCAACCCTAACTTTCAACCCTAACTTTCAACCCTAACTCTTCTCTGATTGGTTAGTACCCAAATGAGTCACATACCTAAATTTTCGTATTCCCCTATAACCCTGGGCCAAACAAAAATAGAAAAATAATCCTAAGTGTCAACCCTAACTTTCAACCCTAACTTTCAACCCTAACTTTCAACCCTAACTCTTCTCTGATTGGTTAGTACCCAATTGAGTCACATACCTAAATTTTCGTATTCCCCTATAACCCTGGGCCAAACAAAAATAGAAAAATAATCCTAACTTTCAACCCTAACTTTCAACCCTAACTTTCAACCCTAACTCTTCTCCGATTGGTTAGTACCCAAATGAGTCACATACCTAAATTTTCGTATTCCCCTATAACCCTGGGCCAAACAAAAATAGAAAAATAATCCTAAGTGTCAACCCTAACTTTCAACCCTAACTTTCAACCCTAACTTTCAACCCTAACTCTTCTCTGATTGGTTAGTACCCAAATGAGTCACATACCTAAATTTTCGTATTCCCCTATAACCCTGGGCCAAACAAAAATAGAAAAATAATCCTAAGTGTCAACCCTAACTTTCAACCCTAACTTTCAACCCTAACTTTCAACCCTAACTCTTCTCTGATTGGTTAGTACCCAAATGAGTCACATACCTAAATTTTCGTATTCCCCTATAACCCTGGGCCAAACAAAAATAGAAAAATAATCCTAAGTGTCAACCCTAACTTTCAACCCTAACTTTCAACCCTAACTTTCAACCCTAACTTTCAACCCTAACTCTTCTTGGATTGGTTAGTACCCAAATGAGTCACATACCTAAATTTTCGTATTCCCCTATAACCCTGGGCCAAACAAAAATAGAAAAATAATCCTAAGTGTCAACCCTAACTTTCAACCCTAACTTTCAACCCTAACTTTCAACCCTAACTTTCAACCCTAACTCTTCTCTGATTGGTTAGTACCCAAATGAGTCACATACCTAAATTTTCGTATTCCCCTATAACCCTCGGCCAAACAAAAATAGAAAAATAATCCTAAGTGTCAACCCTAACTTTCAACCCTAACTTTCAACCCTAACTTTCAACCCTAACTCTTCTCTGATTGGTTAGTACCCAAATGAGTCACATACCTAAATTTTCGTATTCCCCTATAACCCTGGGCCAAACAAAAATAGAAAAATAATCCTAAGTGTCAACCCTAACTTTCAACCCTAACTTTCAACCCTAACTTTCAACCCTAACTTTCAACCCTAACTTTCAACCCTAACTCTTCTCTGATTGGTTAGTACCCAAATGAGTCACATACCTAAATTTTCGTATTCCCCTATAACCCTGGGCCAAACAAAAATAGAAAAATAATCCTAACTTTCAACCCTAACTTTCAACCCTAACTTTCAACCCTAACTTTCAACCCTAACTCTTCTCTGATTGGTTAGTACCCAAATGAGTCACATACCTAAATTTTCGTATTCCCCTATAACCCTGGGCCAAACAAAAATAGAAAAATAATCCTAAGTGTCAACCCTAACTTTCAACCCTAACTTTCAACCCTAACTTTCAACCCTAACTCTTCTCTGATTGGTTAGTACCCAATTGAGTCACATACCTAAATTTTCGTATTCCCCTATAACCCTGGGCCAAACAAAAATAGAAAAATAATCCTAACTTTCAACCCTAACTTTCAACCCTAACTTTCAACCCTAACTCTTCTCCGATTGGTTAGTACCCAAATGAGTCACATACCTAAATTTTCGTATTCCCCTATAACCCTGGGCCAAACAAAAATAGAAAAATAATCCTAAGTGTCAACCCTAACTTTCAACCCTAACTTTCAACCCTAACTTTCAACCCTAACTCTTCTCTGATTGGTTAGTACCCAAATGAGTCACATACCTAAATTTTCGTATTCCCCTATAACCCTGGGCCAAACAAAAATAGAAAAATAATCCTAAGTGTCAACCCTAACTTTCAACCCTAACTTTCAACCCTAACTTTCAACCCTAACTCTTCTCTGATTGGTTAGTACCCAAATGAGTCACATACCTAAATTTTCGTATTCCCCTATAACCCTGGGCCAAACAAAAATAGAAAAATAATCCTAAGTGTCAACCCTAACTTTCAACCCTAACTTTCAACCCTAACTTTCAACCCTAACTTTCAACCCTAACTCTTCTTGGATTGGTTAGTACCCAAATGAGTCACATACCTAAATTTTCGTATTCCCCTATAACCCTGGGCCAAACAAAAATAGAAAAATAATCCTAAGTGTCAACCCTAACTTTCAACCCTAACTTTCAACCCTAACTTTCAACCCTAACTTTCAACCCTAACTCTTCTCTGATTGGTTAGTACCCAAATGAGTCACATACCTAAATTTTCGTATTCCCCTATAACCCTCGGCCAAACAAAAATAGAAAAATAATCCTAAGTGTCAACCCTAACTTTCAACCCTAACTTTCAACCCTAACTTTCAACCCTAACTCTTCTCTGATTGGTTAGTACCCAAATGAGTCACATACCTAAATTTTCGTATTCCCCTATAACCCTGGGCCAAACAAAAATAGAAAAATAATCCTAAGTGTCAACCCTAACTTTCAACCCTAACTTTCAACCCTAACTTTCAACCCTAACTTTCAACCCTAACTTTCAACCCTAACTCTTCTCTGATTGGTTAGTACCCAAATGAGTCACATACCTAAATTTTCGTATTCCCCTATAACCCTGGGCCAAACAAAAATAGAAAAATAATCCTAACTTTCAACCCTAACTTTCAACCCTAACTTTCAACCCTAACTTTCAACCCTAACTCTTCTCTGATTGGTTAGTACCCAAATGAGTCACATACCTAAATTTTCGTATTCCCCTATAACCCTGGGCCAAACAAAAATAGAAAAATAATCCTAAGTGTCAACCCTAACTTTCAACCCTAACTTTCAACCCTAACTTTCAACCCTAACTTTCAACCCTAACTTTCAACCCTAACTTTCAACCCTAACTCTTCTCTGATTGGTTAGTACCCAAATGAGTCACATACCTAAATTTTCGTATTCCCCTATAACCCTGGGCCAAACAAAAATAGAAAAATAATCCTAAGTGTCAACCCTAACTTTCAACCCTAACTTTCAACCCTAACTCTTCTCTGATTGGTTAGTACCCAAATGAGTCACATACCTAAATTTTCGTATTCCCCTATAACCCTGGGCCAAACAAAAATAGAAAAATAATCCTAAGTGTCAACCCTAACTTTCAACCCTAACTTTCAACCCTAACTTTCAACCCTAACTTTCAACCCTAACTCTTCTCTGATTGGTTAGTACCCAAATGAGTCACATTCCTAAATTTTCGTATTCCCCTATAACCCTAACCCTAACCCTAACGTTTATCTCTATGGCAATGAACAGACCCGCTTATTGCCCCCCGGTCCGACCCCCCAGAGATGGACTCCAACTGGACAAGCACAGTCTCACCAAGTATGTGGAGGGCACTGATCGGATTGACATGTTTCTAAGGAACTTTGAAACGCAGTGCCGGCGGTACGGGGTGCTTCCCCAGCATAGGGTTGCACGCCTGGACCCGCTACTCTCCAGCTTGGCTAAACAGACTTTGATGGCGCTTACAGAGGAGTTTGCTGATGACTATGACCACCTGAAAGAACTTTTGCTGTTTCAGCATGGTTTTACCCCTGAAGCTTACCGGGGTAAGTTCCGGCTGGAGGAGAGGCACCCTCAGGAGACCTATGTCACTTATGTGACCCGCATGGCTTTGTATGGGTTACACTGGGTGGAGGGCTCTGAGGCCAAGACTTACCAACGCCTGCTGGACCTCATCTTTCAGGAGCAGCTCATGCAGCAGTGCCCGCCGGCGGTGAGGGCTTTTGTGTATGATAAAAAGCCCAAGACCTACACCGAGGCGGCGAGGATGGCAGATGACTATGTGGTCAGCCGGTCCCAGATGACCGCCAAGGTACCAGCCAAAGCGGTAACCCCACCGGCGCCGGCCAAGAAAGCTGTGAGTACCCCCCAGTGGACTCAAAAGCCGCCTGCGGGCAGCGGGTCACAGAAGGCGGGAGAGCTCCGGCATGAGCGCCGGTGCTACAATTGCAACAGCACTGGTCACATCAGACCAGATTGCCCAGAACCCCTGCGTTCCAACGGACCCTATCGAGGGCAACGCACCCCAGCTGCAAAGCCGGTAGCCCGCGTGCGGGTGGCTTCCACCAAAGAACCAGGACCGGTCATGGAAACAACTCCCAGCGAGACGTCCCATGTCACCCCTACCCCGGTTTCTTCAGTGCCTACAGCCAGGAGCGGAGGACATCACAGCGCAGACCTGCAGCAGACGGACGGCAGGAGCAAGCATCTCACCCCGGTCACAGTCGGTGACCGGCAAGCAGTTGGCTTACTTGATTCAGGAGCTGCAGTGACCCTGGTCCGACCTGATATGGTCCGGCCAGAGGAATTGATCCCAGGCCCTGGGATACAGATCACTGTGGCTGACGGAGAGCCACGTTTCCTGCAGGTGGCCCGCATTTTTTTGGATTGGGGGGTGGGCAAGGGTGTGCGGGAGGTGGGGGTTTTACCAGGTTTGGATGCTGAAATTCTTTTGGGCAATGACCTGGGACCGATGACCTGCACCTACGACCGTGTGCCCCAGCCCGCTGCAGTGGCGGCGGTTACCCAGAGCCAGACCGCGGCAATGTCGGCGGTGGCCACCCCAGTCCCCCAGCCTTTGGGACCAACGTTAGCGGAGGGCACAGAGGAGCCCAGGGAGGTAAGCCAGGATCAGTTGCAACCACAGGCTGACTTACTGTTCCCCCTTACCGTGTCCCCTTCCCCTGACAATGACATGACTGGGGGGGGGCAGATTTAGGAGCCCAGTTTAGGGAGGCAGTGAAGGCAGACCCTACCCTGGCCGGCGTGAGACTTCGGGCGTCCGAATCTCAGGCAGGGGAGGGCACTGAGCGCTGCCTATGGCATAAGGGACTCCTATACAGAGAAGAAGGGAACCCGAGAATAGAGATGGGATTGACCGGTAAGCGACAGCTAGTAGTACCCCAGGGGTACCGACAGCAATTGTTATGGGTAGCTCACTCTATTCCGTTAGCGGGACATCAGGGGGTCACCAGAACGCGAGCCCGGTTATTGCAGCGTTATTTCTGGCCGGGGGCATCCAGGGATGTGGATGATTTCTGCCGCTCCTGTGATGCCTGCCAGCGAGTAGGTAAGGCGGGCGACCGTGTGAAGGCACCCCTGAGACCCCTACCGATAATAGGGGAACCCTTCCAGAAGGTAGCGATGGACCTGATAGGACCCCTCATGATTCCTAGCAGGTCAGGGAAGTGCTACATCCTCACGGTGGTGGATTTTGCCACCCGGTACCCTGAGGCGGTAGCGCTGGGCACCATAAGTGCCAAGACAGTGGCAGCAGCTTTGCTGAACATTTTTGCTAGGGTAGGTTTCCCTAGTGAGATCCTAACTGATCAGGGGTCGCAGTTCATGAGTGAACTGTTACATTGTCTCTGGGATGCCTGCGGTGTACAGCACCAGCGCACTACCCCTTACCATCCCCAAACAAACGGATTATGTGAGAGGTTTAATGGTACCCTGAAGCAGATGCTTCGGACCTTTATAGAGGCGGAGGGGAAAGACTGGGAGATTCACCTGCAGCACTTGCTGTTTGCATACCGAGAGGTACCGCAAGAATCTACAGGCTTCTCCCCCTTCGAGCTACTATATGGCCGCAGGGTACGTGGACCTCTGGACCTCTTCCGTGAGGGATGGGAGGGGAAGACTACTGCTACTGATGCTTCAGTGATCCAGTATGTAGTAGATCTCAGAGACCGGTTAGAGATGCTTATGGGGGTGGCCCAGGACCACCTCAGGGCTGCTCAGACCAAGCAGAAGCAATGGTATGACCAGCAGGCCGTAGCAGAGAATTCATCCCAGGACAGCAGGTGCTTGTTCTCAAACCCACTCGGGAGAACAAGCTGATGGCTGCCTGGTCGGGACCGTACCCGGTTATCCGAAAGGTGAATGAGTGCAACTATGTTGTACAGGTAGCGCCTGAGAGGCACAAGACATATCACATTAATATGTTAAAGGAATACAGAGCACCGAGTATGGGAGCAGTAATGGCCATTTGTAGCCCACTGCTGGAGGATCCGGCGAGCAATGCTCTGCCTGATCTCCTAGGGGAGGCAAAGCAAGGAAACACTGTTGAGCAGGTAGAGATCGGGGCACAGTTGAGTGCTAGGCAGAAGGGAGAAGCCAGGGACATGCTAGCTCAGTATAGCGCCCTCTTCACTGACATGCCAGGGACCACACATCTCACCAAACACCCAGTACACACAGGGGACCTGCAGCCTCTGCATAAGCACGCTTATAGAGTGTCAGCAGAGGTCAAGACAAGTATGGAGAGAGAGATTGAGGAGATGCTGACCCTAGGGGTAATTACTCCGTCCCAGAGCCCTTGGGCAAGTCCAGTAGTCCTAGTGCCTAAGAAGGACAAAACCACCCGGTTTTGTGTGGACTACCGGTTGCTCAACGCTGGGACGGTGTCAGATGCTTACCCCATGCCCCGCATGGATGAGTTACTAGATGAACTCGCGGGGGCAAAGTATCTGACCACCATGGATCTGAGCAAAGGCTACTGGCAGATTCCCCTGACCCTGGAGGCTAGGGAGAAGTCAGCATTCTTCACTCCAAGTGGCCTCTATGAGTTTTTGGTGATGCCATTTGGGATGAAGAATGCCCCGGCTACCTTCCAACGCCTGGTCAATAGGTTACTGGAAGGGATGCAGAGCTATGCCAGGGCTTACTTAGATGACATTGCTGTCTTTAGTAATTCCTGGGAATCCCACATAGGACATGTAGCTGCGGTGCTGGATAGAATCAGGGAGGCTGGGCTTACCTTAAAACCCACTAAGTGTATGGTAGGTATGGCAGAAGTCCTGTACTTAGGGCACAGGGTGGGTGGAGGGCATTTCAAGCCAGAGCCAGCCAAGGTAGAAGCCATAGTTCAGTGGCCTGTTCCAAAAACCAAGAAACAGGTCATGGCCTTTTTGGGCACCGCAGGGTACTACAGGAAATTTGTCCCACAGTACAGCGCCGTGGCCAAACCCCTGACTGATCTGACTAAGAAGCAACTGCCTGTGCTTATTACCTGGTCTCCTGCCTGTGAAACTGCTTTCCAGGCACTGAAAGCTGCGCTTGCTGAGGCCCCCATCCTGGCTGCCCCAGATTATACCAAGCATTTTCTTATTCAGACTGATGCCTCAGACTTTGGTGTGGGGGCTGTGTTGAGCCAGGTGGGGGACGACGGCAAAGAGCACCCTGTGGTGTATCTCAGTCGCAAACTGCTCCCCAGGGAGGTGGCATATGCCACCATTGAAAAGGAGTGCTTGGCCATTGTGTGGGCACTCAAAAAGCTCCAGCCCTATGTCTATGGGAGGGCTTTCACGGTCATTACCGACCACAATCCCCTGAGCTGGCTACAGAGGGTATCAGGGGAAAATGCCAAACTGCTGAGATGGAGCTTGGCTTTGCAAGAATTTGAATTCACCATTCAGCACAAAAAGGGTAGTGAAAACAGCAATGCTGATGGACTTTCACGCCAGGACTATCCCTCTGAGACTGAATTCATTAATGGTGCCAGCAGTGCCCCACTCCCCGTCAGGGCCAGTGGGCCACAGGACACGCATTAAGAAGGGGAGGTGTAGAGGGAGAGAGGGGGTGGCCCGGTATTAAAGGGGTTGCACCCCATTTGGCCACCCCTGACCGCACCAGGGAGACAAGGGGTTAACTGGGCTGAGGTCCAGAAATGTGATGTAACCCTTGTTATGACATGTAAATGTATTTTCCCCTGTTCCATTGTAATGTCTGGTTACTCAGTGTTTGCATCACACACACACTAGAATCCATCCGGGAGCACAAGGGTTAATAATTCTTTAATGATTATAGCTCTTTGTGTAAGTTTCCCGCCTTTTCGGGCACCATTTTGCAGGTCCCCATTGACCGCCATTAGGGCTCAATGCATTTCAATAGGAATTTGTGCTGTTTTCGTCCTGTTTCCTGTAGTGACCAGCAGGTGGCGTCCGAGAGGGAGAGCGGCGGTTTCCCATTGAAAGTCAATGGGCTCATTGACTTCAATGGAGATGCCTCGAGGTAACCTAGTTGGCTGCCGTCCAGACCGCAAACCGCAAAGCGGATACAATGTCCTTCAAAAGAGCTAAAATCACTGGGTCAAGTTCAACGTCAATTAGCGGGGAAATAAACTGTTTTAGGGCACCTAGGGATAAAATTCTTTTTGCCCCTAGTTCCTAAGCGTCCCCCCACTCGACCACCACCGGGTCCCCGAATCCTGGACCCCCGATAAGGGTCGAACCAGATAGAACGGGTCGCGCCATAGGCTTTGCCGGCGGCGGCAGAAACGGCTCAGAAAAATGACTAAGTGAGAAATGCTGAATTTTAGGAATCCATATCTCCGGTTCCGGAGGGTTCAGCGGATCAGGGTTTGGGGTATCTGTAGCCACTGCTCCGGCATCGCTGCAGAACCATCCTTGACCCGCTTGGACCAACCCGACGGAGTATGGACCCCCTTGAAGTTCGGGACTTTTCCCATAAACTTCAATGGCAGAAAACCCCCATTGACTTCAATGGCGGCGATTTACCATTGAAAGTCTATGGCGGAGCTGCCCGTTGTTTTCAATGGGGATTTAGTGAAAAGCTGAGATTTCTTTTTCAATGGAGATTTTTGTATTAAAATTATTTAATGTGCATTGGTGTAACTCCGGTTTCTTAGGTCGTAGCAAGTCGCTTTTTGGACCATATGGTGTCCCAGTTCTGGCAATGCGAACTGGGAAGTTTGGACCTGCTAAACCTAACGGAACCGGATATTTTAATACGTTTATGTTTTATGCTTAATAGTGTATCTTAAGGTATGGACAAAGACCCAGAAGAGATTCTTTTGGGCCATAAGGTAGCAGATGGCCCTGGGGACGCCGCTATGTCTAGGATTTAAGTGCTGTTCAAAGAGTTTTATCACCCTCACTGTTTATCCGAAGCCCAAACCAGGGCAGGTCTTAAGTGTTCCAGTTAACACCTTTCAACAAAGGTTTTCCTGCCAGAACTCCAAATGGTAGACTGTCTGGCATTCCTGACGTAAATGTGGGGCTTCAGAAATGAGACCCCCAGAGTTCTACTGCGCATGTGCCAACTAGCAGGGGGGCATGGGTCAGAATGCTTTCCCACGTTAGTGAGTGGCTGGAGGTAATTGTAAACCAATCCCCTGTGCTTAAGGTTAAGAATAGAAGGAGAATGGTTTATAAACTGCTGTCCACCCATATATCCTTTGTCTTCGTTTGCTGATATGGTTACCTGATATCACCTGAATGATTTCCTCACTGCTGAAAGAAATGCTACATCATACTTCTCATTCCCCAACCCTTAAGTAAGTGTACTTCTTGTTCGTTACTGTATTATCTGTTGTGTTCACCTATATTCTAAGGAATAAATACAATTTATTATATCTTAAGCCTCGTTCAGTTCAAACCCAATTATTTTTGTGTAATATTAATAAGCCTGTGGAAGCTATCGTCACAAGGAGGTATTATAGTGTGTATTGTGGGGAGAATTAGTGTGTGTGTTGTTTGGGAGTGATATTCGGGAGGATTGTGTGTGCAGAAGGAAGAATGAGTGAGGGGGGAGTAAGGGAGCAGGATTGAATGAGAGGGGGTCATTGAGTGATAGCGGGGAGGGGAGGGAAGAGTGAGGAGAGTGGGTGTAGGAGGGAGCAGTGCAAGAGACCGTCGGGGGCAGAATACATGGTGAGAAGGGAGGCTGCCTAGAAGCATAAAAATCTACTTCACCACTGTTCTGTACTCTCTTCAATACTCTGTGTTACAGATCTCTCTGGCAAGAAATGGGGTCCAATGGCAAAGACTGCTCTAAATAAGATAGTATAAATGAACACAGAGAGAAATTCCAAAGAGTAACCCAAGAAAATACAAGTGAAATCTAATCGTAAGGTAATTAGTCCCATTAAGTGAAATACATAAAGGAATAGTCCATAAAAAAGCACAAAGGAAAAAAATAGGAGTACTTTATTGTGATGTTACATTTCAGAGAATATAAAATTATAGGAAAACAATTCCACTTTGTTCAGAAAACCAGAAAGTCTTGGTCCCAGGTGGACTGAATTTTTATTGCAAATAAGTTCCTTAATACACAAGTAAAGAATATAGTTACTTATTCTATTCTCTACTGTAAGACGTGCCACATTGCCCAATATTTGGGTACAGTGCCCAGATTGTGACCATGCACTACAGAGGTGAGATTCCCCCAACTCCAATTTGCTACACACTCCAAGAGAGATTATTGTGATCAGAGGTGGAATGAGAGGGGTGAGAAGGGTCGCTGCCCAGGGAGTAGCCTGACAGGGGGTACAGAAATCTCTTTTGGTGCATATATTGCGGAGCTGCATTGATTGACTTGTCAATCAGCTCTGCTGCCTATCCCATTGACATCATGATCCGGCACTGTGATCAGCTGCAGCGCTGACCCAGGTGTGTTAGTGCAGCACTTTACAGGGAGGGAACAGAGGTTGTGGATGACAGATGCTGGGGATAGGCCATGAGTACGGGCCAGAGTAAGGTGGAGACTTTCTGTACTCTGCATACAGGACACTGCATGCATGACAGTGTCTGTGTGTGTGTGTGTGTGTGTGTATTCCAAGTGTCAGTGTGCATAAGTAAGTGTGCTCTGTAAGTATGCCTGTGTGGCAGGTATAGGGGGGTGGTTCAGCTGGAGGAACTTATCCAGGCACAAAAGCACATAGATGCCCCAGATTATACCACCCCAAATGCTGATAATATCCTGCTGCACTTTACAGAAGATGATGCAGATGTCAGTGGGTGGTGGGTTCATTAAATCCATCCATCATATCATAGCCACACTGTGCATATGATGTACTGAATCAATCACAGGAAGACATCTCCATGGTAGGGGTAGAAGTTAACAGAATATGTCCAGCACTGTGGTGTGTAGCCCATAAATAATAATTGTGCACATTACAGAACATACTTGCAACTGCAAGATCATTTTGCTGCTTGTAGTGTTTGCTCTTGTCCTGTGCAGTGTTGTCGTAGATCCGTCTCTTCAGTGTTCACTGCAATAAAAGTAAGACATTGCATTAATATTACAGAAGTTTGGGAGCTGAAATCCCACTATGCTGCAGACATTTTCCCTTTGCATAAGATTCTTGTGATTATATCTCAATGATGATCAATAACAACTACATCATAACACAGCCGCTCAATACAAAATATGTATTTGCTATCAATGGTCATGGAGGCCAAACGTCACACAATGTACAGATATACTGCTGCGGCCGAGTTTATTCGAGCATTTGCCCGTTCTTGGCCGCAGCAGTAACCTGGCGCGCGCCGGAGGGTGCCGGGCGCACGCCGAAGCAGCGGAGGAGCGCCCTCCGATCGGGGCTTTCTCCCTTCCGCTGCCGGGTCCGTCGGGTCCCCCGGAACCCCCTGCCGCTGTCCCCCACATCGCGGGACACCAGTGCTCCCTCGGGGAGCCCTGGACGCGCGTGCAGGGGGCGCAGGCACCCGATGACGCGTGACCGTGCATCGGTGATGCGCGGCACGCTGAGGGAGTGCGGCTAGCACGCCGGGGCATCCCCCGGCTTGCGGTGCTAGCCGTGCTTCAATAAAACGTGTCGGTAGTGTAGCAAGGATTATTTCTTCCTCTGGTGCATTATGATGGGATGTGTTGTAAGATTCTGCATTATTAGCATCACTGAATCTTTTGGAAACTGAGTAATATTCTATGTTTTAATGCAATATTATGGATGATCAGCCGGTAAAATAAAGCTTACTGTATCTGTAGCCATGCTCTACCCATGATGTGCTGAATCAATGACTGCAGAGTGATTCAGAGTGGTAAACATGACTGGAACTCATCTCTGAATAGAGGACAGAACAGCAATGCAGAGTAGGAGGTGAATGTATCTCAAATGGAAGACTTAGTAGCTGTGTGGGGAGTAGACAGTACAGACTGATCAAATAAATAGTTAAAGGAGTATCTTCAACATTACTTGGCTTTGTTATCAACATTGAAGTTTCTCTTGTTTTTTCTGTTCTTTAAATCACTACTACTGATGCCATGTGTAACCTGTACTGAGAGATATACTCTACTGGCCTAGATGAAACCATATGATGCAAACAGGATTCATCCCACTCCAGATTCATATGATTGCACCACTTCAACCTTTAATAAAACACATAGAACTACAGCAGTGCGCTACTGCACATGTTCTTGTTATGAATGGTAGTAGATGTGGTCCTTGGGTCAATACTTCATACAGCAGCCACACTCTACTCATGATGTATTGAATCAACAAAAACCTGCATGGTACAGATCACAGGAAGGGTAGAGTAGAGGGGAATATGTCCAATGCGAAACCCTTAGCAGCTGGATTGTGTGGAGTCAACAAAACGACAAATACTAAATGAGAAATATACACATTGCTTATCTGTCTCTGTGTAGTCATTTTCCTCCTCTTCAACTGTCTTTCAAAATTTCTCTTCTGACAGAAAAGAAACACATGGCTTCAATATTCACTGTTCTTCCCTCCTGAAATAAAAGTTAAGCATTGCATGGTTATGATCATACATACAATGAACCTTGCGCCAAACCATGTGATCCAAAGTAAATCCACCTCCCTCCCATAGCTGTGTTCCTTCTAGAGCTTCTACCACACAAGTCATTAATGTTCGTGACACTGTACTGCAGTCACAGTCTGCACACAAAGTACTGAATCAATTACATCACACTGAAAAGGCAGTCTACATGATGCAATAGTTAACCATAATAACTCTGTCATGCAAATGACAGGAAAACCTATATGTATATCATTAGGGGAGAGGGGAAAAATAATTAAAAAATAAGTGCGACAAATAAAAACAGATTATAGGAAAGTAAATCCTTGCCCTGGGAACTTTACAATCTAATAGAAATGTTAGAAGACTTAAAGAGAGGCAGCAGTTGGGGGAAGAAGTGCAGTAGATGACAATGCTTGTCCTTAATGGTGGGTACAATTAGTAGAAAGCACATCTTGGGAACAATAGTTGTTAGCAGTGACTGTGGGTGTGGGACAGTAGCCACGAGTCAAAGTTTTTGAAATGCTTGATTTAAGTCGTGAATTTTAAGATTGGTCTTACATGTGGGTGGAAGAGGTTATGTTGGCATATACTGAGTGTGAGGAAGTTTCACATGTACGGTGCAGTGATGGAAAATGGTTTCAGGCAAGTGAGAGAACAGTAGAGGTGAAAGAAGTTTACAGGAGACAGTTATGGTTATAGTGCAAGAGACAAGCAAGGGCATAACGAGAGATCAAAGATGATATGCAAGAAGGAGCAGATTAATGGAGAGCCTTAACAAAAAGGTAAGGAGGAGAACTTTGTAGGTGATACAAAAACTTGATGGGATGCCAGGACAGGGATTTAAGGAGATGAGCAGAGACTGTTGTGGAAGAAAGTGAGATAATTCAAGCAGCAGAGTTTTGCATAGGAGAAAGTTGTGAAGCATGGAGGCCTGTTAGTAGTATGTTAAAATAACCTATAGGATAACAGTATACATTGGAGTTTTAGCAGTAGGTTGAGAGGGGAAAGGGAAGATCTTGGCAATATTACAGAGAAAGAGGCAACACATTTTACCCATAGCCGTGCATGTGAATGGAGATGGAATTGAAGAGCCAAATGTTACTCCTATGCAACATGTTTGATGACAAGATAGATGGTAGTACTGTTTACTGTGATGGAGAAAGGGGATAATATGAGCCCAGTTTTAGACATTAAGTTTAAGGCAGTGGAGTGCCATCCATGAGCATATAGCCAGGAGACAACCCAAGAGTAGGGACTGGATTGCAGGAGTGAGAACAGGGGTGGATAGATTTGTGTGTGTATCATCCGCATAGAGATTATATCTAAGGCCAAAAGCATTGATGAAGTCACCAAATGATAGTATGTAGAGAGAAAGAGAGATCTCAGAACAGAGACCTGATGTATACCCACAGACAGATCAATAGAAGACGAAGACATGTTAGCAACAGAGATGGAGAATGTGTGACAGGAAAGTTATGATGAAAACCAGGATAGAACTTTGTTACTGATACCAAGAGAGAGTTTAGAATATGAAGGAGGAGAGTGATTGAGAGCATCAAACGCAGCCGATAGATCAAGTAGGATTAGTAGGGAAAAACCTTGGGAATTAGCTTTAAGCACAGTCTGTAGAACGTGCTGTACGAAAGGCAGGTTGTAAAGGATCCAGGAGGGCATGTGATTTAAGAATGTTGACACTAGCAATTAGAAGGCAAACAGCATGAGGGATACAGAGCGGTAGTTAGTAAGGCACATAGGGTGTAGTTTGTTTCTGACAAAAGGGTGACCGCTACAGGCTTAAAGTAAGAGGGCAAAAATCCAGAGAATAGGGAGAAATTGAAGATGTGGGTGAGAGTGGGGACTAAGAGATGCAGTAAGGTGTGAGGGGATACGATCTAGAGGGCATGTGGTAGAGGGAGAATAGAAGATGATTAGCTTCCAGCTCTGTAAGAGAAGAAAAGGAGTCAAGTGCAGAAGGAGATTTGGGTAGAAGGAGAGAAGGGGGAAGGACAGAAGGAATCTCCTTTTGGGTGGCATCCACCTTGCCTCTGAAGTAGTCAAATGCTTGAGGAGAAGTGAAGGAAGGATGGCAAGTGGGAGGAGAAGGTCAGTGGAGGGAGTCAAATACAGAGAAAAAAACAGCGTAAATTAAATTTGAGTGTTGATGAGTGTGGAAAAAAGTAGTGTATTTAGCCCTAGAGAGCAGCTTTATACAGGACAGGAGACATTTTTACTGTAGAAAAATCAAACAAAGTGTGAGATTTCCTCCGTAGGTATTAAGAACAGCGAGTGGAAGTGTGATGAGTGTGTTTGGGAATTTAGCCAAAGGTGTGGGTTAGAGGGATGAGTGTGTCAGAGCCTATAGGGGGCATATAGATAGGAGGATAGCATTGTAAGAGTTAATAAGATTGTTAGTTTAAGCAGAAAGAGAGAGAGAGAAGAGAGAAGAGAGGTTAGAGTAGATGTCAGAGGAGAGTTTAATTAAGCAGGGGCAAATCAGTGGGACAGGTAAGATGCGGTGAGGGGAATGACTGATTGTGACTGATGAGAGCAGAAGAGGTTATGTACAACTAGAGCCTTGTTAGTAAGAGTGGACATTCCAGAGGGCACAGGAGAAGGGAAGAGAAAAGTAAGGAAAGGAATGTGGATTACATTAGATAGGTTAACACTCTTAGTAGGGAGGCCTGATGTGTATATGAGCCGGTCCAAGATTATAAGAGATATCCCCCAACATCAGCGAGCATAGAAGGAGACACAGAGATAGGTGTAGAGAGAGACAGAGATAGGGATATGTAGAGAGAGAAGGGCATCAAGAGAATGAGACAGATAGGCGTAGAGAGAGGAGACATAGAGAGAGGGGGCTTTGAGAGGGGGGCGTAGAGAATGAGGGAAGGTGGAAGAGAATAGGATGTGCAGGAGAGCATTTCATTGAGCAGTGCAGAAATAGCTGCAATAGAGGTCTGTACAAATGGTGCTTTGTGTAGACACATGCAAAGGTAGGGGAAGGAAAGTGTATAGAACATGTGGATAAAAGCAGGAGTGTGGAAGTTAGAGAAATTAGAAAAGTTTTACAGAGCAGTGAGGAAACAGTAAACAGAAAGAACAAGAGAGAGGTTACATTGGGATGACGTGCTGTGGTAGAGAGAAATGCTAGGAGAGAGCCTCCAGATATTAGAGGACATGAATTGAGAGAGCAAATGTATAAATCAAAACCGGAGGGGGAGGTATAGCACGAAAGCTTGCACAGCAGTTGATGAAGATTATAGTCTTAAAGTTGCGTGTACCTGTCAGGGCACTCAAGAAGGTCAATGCTCACAAGTGCAGAGTTCATGAAGAAATGCTGAATCCAGTTCCCCTCCAATTTAATTTTAATATAACTTTTTCATTCTTCATTACTGCAAAAAGCAAACAAAACAAAACCACATTGCATTACTATTTTCAAAATGGATTGAATGACATATTCAACAGTAACTGTGTGATGCCAATATTGCCTTCTCACTCGTAGGCCAGTACGGTCAGGTACCCAGTACTGATAAAACAATAAGTGCCCGTACTAAGTACCAATATGAATTATAAGGAAATGTAAAATCTCCAGGTCTCTCTCCATCTCTGCAACAGATATATGGATAAGCCCATATTAAGGCATCACGTGACCGGAGCCGTCACTGACTGGGTATACGTAAAGATGCAGGGAGATGCAAAGAAAGGGAGGGAGAGAGACAGGGAGAAGATGGGAAACGGAGGGAGGCACGGATGGCAGGCCTCTCTCTTTCACTGGTGCATGCAAGGAGCTGGTCCCAACATCCACAAAGTGTGTGTGTATTATTGGTTGTGTTTTATGGCGGTAGGAGGATAGTGTGTATATTGTGTGTGTGTGGGAGTATTATATTGTGTGTAGGGTATTATAGTGTGTATATTATGTTGAGGTGCAGAGGAGAGTGTTAGATTGGGTATCTTGTGTTAGGGGGTATTGTGTATATTGTGTTTAAGACTATAATATTATTGGGGAGATTATTATTGAGGAGGTATTAAAGTGTGTATTGTGGGGAGTATTAGTGTATGTATTATTTGTGGGTGACAGATGCTGTGGGTAGGCCAAGAGTACGGGCCAGACTAAGGTGGAGACTTTCTGTACTCTGCATACAGGACTCTACATGCACTGCAGAGGTGAAATTCCCCCAACTCCAATTTGCTACACTCTCCAAGAGAGAATATTGTGATCAGAGGTGGAAGATGAGCAGGGTCACTGCCCAGGGAGTAGCCTGTCAGGGGGCATGGAAATCTCTTTTGGTGCGTATGTTGCCACGTGGCATTGATTGACCGGTCAATTAGCACTGCTTCCTATCACAGTGACATGATCCGGTGCTGTGATCGGTTGCAGCGCTGACCAAGGTGTGTTAGTGCAGCAATTTACAGGGAGGGAACAGAGGTTGTGGGTGACAGATGCTGGGGGTAGGCCAAGAGTATGGGCCAGAGCAAGGTGGAGATATTCTGTACTCTGCATGCCCATCCTGCATGCCCAGGACTCTGCATGCATGCCAGTGGCTGTGGGGTGTGTGTGTGTAGGTATGCCAAGTGTCAGTGTGCATAAGTAAGTGTGCTGTGTGTGTAAGTAAGTTTGCCTGTGTGGCAGGAGGTGTAGGGGGGTGGGGGGCGGGGGGCGGTTCAGCTGGAGGACTTTACCCAGCACAAAAGCACATAGATGCCTCTGATTATATCACCCCAAATGCTGATAATATCCTGCTGTAGATGCACTTTACAGAAGATGATACAGATGTCATCAGTGTTTGGTGGGTTCATTAAATCAATCCATCATATAATAGCCACACTGTGCATATGATGTACTGAATCAGTAACACCAATCACAGGAAGACATCTCCATGGTAGGGGTAGTGTTGAAGTTAACAAAATATGTCCAGCACTGTGGTGTGGAGCCCATACATAATAATTGTGCACATTACCAGAACAACATATTGTCAACTGCATGATCATTTTGCTGTTGTAGTAGATCCGTCTCTTCGGTGTTCACTGCAATAAAAGTAAGACATTGCATTAATATTACAGAAGTTTGGGGGCTGAAATCCCACTATGCTAATGACAGTTTCCCTTTGCATAAGATTCTTGTGATTATATCTCAATGATGATCAATAACAACTACATCATAACACAGCTGCTCTATACAGAATATGTATTTGCCATCAATGGTCATGGAGGCAATATGTCACACAATGTACATATATAGCAAGGATTATTTCTTCCTCTGGTGTATTATGATGGGAGGGTGAGATTCTGCATTATCAGCATCAGTAAATCTGTAGGAAACTGAGTGATATTCTATTTTTTAATGCAATATTAGGGTAAAATAAAGCTTGCTGTATCTATAGCCATGCTCTACCCATGATGTGCTGAATCAATGACTGCAGAGCGATTTAGAGTGGTAAACATGACTTGAACTCATCTCTGAATAGAGGGTAGCACAGTAGTGCAGAGTAGAAGGTGAATGTATCTCAAATGGAAACCCTTAGCAGCTGTGTGGGGAGTAGACAGTACAGACTGACCAAGTAAATAGTAAAAAGTAGTAACTTCAACATTACTTGGTTTTGTTCTCCACTCCTGTTTTTCTGTTCTTTAAATCACTAATACTGATGCCATATGTAACCTGTACTGAGAGTTATATACTCTACTGGCCTAGATCAAATTAAATGATGCAAACAGGATCCCTCCCACTCAAGATTCATATGATTGCACCACCTCAACCTTTCATAGCAATAACATAGAACTGCAGCAGTGCGCTACTGCACATGTTCTTGTTATGAATGGTAGTAGATGTGGTCCTTGGGTCAGTACTTCATACTGTAGCCACACTCTATTCATGATGTATTGAATCAACAAAAATCTGCATGGTACAGATCACAGGAAGGGGTGGAGTAGAGGTGAATATGTCCAATGCGAAACCCTTAGCAGCCGGATTTTTTGGAGTCAATAAAACGACAAATACTAAATGAGAAATATACACATTGCTTATCTGTCTCTGTGTAGTCATTTTCCTCCTCTTCAACTGTCCTTCAATTTTCTATTTTGCAAGAAAATGAACACATGGCTTCAATATTCACTTCTGTTCTGCAGTCTTTCCTCTTGAAATAAAAAAGTTAAGCATTGCATTATTATTATTATAATTATTATTGACGATACATACAATGAACCTTGCTCCAAACCATGTGATACAAAGCAAATCCACCTCCCTCCCACAGCTGTGCTCCTTCTAGAGCTTCTACCACACAAGTTATTCATGTCAGTGAAACTGTACTGCAGTCCCGGTCTGCACACAATCTACTGAATCAATGACATCACACTGTGTCACACAATGTCATGCTAACGACAGGAAACAATCTTTGTATATATCTTTGTATATATAATAATAATAATGATAATAATAATAAAAAAAATAAGACAGGACAGACACTCCTACATTGCAATCAATAGAAAATAACTGGGACAGGCACTTCAAGGATGCATACGGTCCCGGATAAACTGTAGCTACCTATACACGTGTGCCTTGTCTCTAGACTCTGCATATATCTCTATTTATATACCACCCATTGTGTACTCAGCGCTTTACAAGAGAGACCAAAAAGTACAGGAAATTATTATACAATAAGTTCAACAAACAAAAACAGACAATAGGAAAGTAAATCCCTGTCCTGGGTAGTTTACAATCTAAGAGAAATGTAAGGAGACTTACAGAGAGACAACAGGTGGGGGAACAAGTGCAGTAGATGACAATGCTTGTCCTTAATGGTGGGTACTTGTAGTATAAAGCACTTCTTGGGAACAATAGTTAGTGACTGAATGAGTGACAGTAGCAACGAGTAAAAGCTATTGAAATGCTTCATTTAAGTTGTGAATTTTAAGGTTGATCTTAAATGTGGGTGGAAGAGGGTATGTTGGCATATACTGAGTGTGTGTGAGTTTCACAGGTAAATTGATGGGAAAGGGTTTCAGGCAAGAGAGCGAGTGCGCAGTAGAGGTGTAAGAAGTATAATGGAGACAGTTATTAGTAGAGCTTAGGAGACGAGGAAGGGCATAACGAGACCAAAGATGATATGTAGGAAGGAGCAGATGAATAGAGAATAGTGTTGGACTGGGTCCTCAACTATAAAAAAATGGGTAACGGGTACCCGGCCAAAATGAAAGGTTCTACCCGGTCGGGTACACGGTTTGGCACTTACCTTCCGGGTGGCAGTGACATCTAGGATCAGCAGCAGTCCTGTGACGGTGGCAGCATCTGTGGTGTCTTCAGCCGGCGGGGGAGCTGCAGGCTCACAGACACAGCTTACCTGCTTCGGTGCTGTGGAAGTGATTCCTGCAGCTCCCCCCGCCAGGTGAAGACACCTCTGATGCTGCCAACATCAGAGGACTGCTGCTGCTGATCCTAGATGTCTTAGGAAAGGTAAGTATAAAAGATTATTTCCAGCTGCCCTGACATTACCCGACGCCGGGTATTACCCGACGCCGGGTATTACCCGGCCAAGTCCACTTCTCAGTGGCCGGTTTCGAGTAATGTCCGGGTAGCTGGAAATGTGTCGGGTAACGCCGGGTACTCGGTACACCACTAATAGAGAACCTTAACAAAAAGGTAAGGAGGAGAACTTTGTAGGTGATCTGAAACTTGATGGGAAGCAAGGAGAGGGATTTAAGGAGGAGGAGGAGATGAGCAGATACTGTTGTGGGAGAAAGGGAAATTATTCAAGCAGCAGAGTTTTGGATAGATTGCAAATGAGAAAGTTGTGAAGCAGGGAGCCCTGTTAGCAGTATGTTAACCCATACGATAAGGGCATGCATTGGCGTTTTAGCAGTAGATTGACAGAGAAAAGGGCAAATCTTGGAAATATTACAGAGAAAGAATCAACAAACTTTAGCCAGTGTCGTGAATGAAGATGGAAAGGGAAGAGTCAAATGTTACTCCTAGGCAATGTGCTTTCATGACAGGATGATGGTAGTACTGTTTACTGCGATGGAGAAAGGTGATATTAGGCCAGATTTAGGGGGAAATATGAGGAGCTCAGTTTTAGACATTAGGTTTAAGGCAGAAGAGTGTCATCCATGGAGGATATAGCCAGGAGGCCACCCGAAACTAGGAACTAAATTGCAGGAGTGACGGTAGGGTGGATAGGTGTGTGTATCATCTGCATAGAGATGATATCAAGGGCCAAAATAGTTGATAAGGTCAACTAGTGATAGTATGTAGTGAGAGAGGTCCCAGAACAGAGTCCTGAGGTATACCAACAGACAAAACAACAGGAGACAAAGACACGTTAGCAACAGAGATGGAGAATGTGTGATGGAGAAGTATGATGAAAACCAGGATATAAGTTTGCTGCGGATACGAAGAAAGAGTTTAGAATATGAATGAGAAGAGTGATTGACAGTATCAAAAGCAGAAGAGAGATCAAGCAGGATTAGTAAGTAAAATGGACCTTGGGAATTTTCTTTATGTACATAATTGGTTACATTGGGAAAGGCAGATTGTGAAGGGCCCAGAGGAGCATGTGATTTAAGAATGTTGATCAAACGGGAGATCACAAGACGTTCTAGCAATTAGGAGGCAAATGGTAGGACGGATACAGGGCGATAGTTAGAAATTCACACAAGGTCAAGGTTATTTTTTAGAATAGGGGTGACCACTGCATGCTTAAAAGGAAGAGTTGAAAGAGCCAAAGGATATGGAGGAATTGAAGATGTGGGTGAGAGTGAGAATATAGGATTGAGAGGGCATGTGGTAGAGGGAGAAGAGAAGATCAGGTTCCAGCTTTGTGACAGGAGAAAAGGAGTCAAGAGTGCAATGAGATCTAGATAGAAAAAGAGAGAGGGGGAAGGGAGAGAACGAATCTACTTGTGGATGGCATCCACCTTGCCTCAAGTGAGCAAAGGCTTGAGGAGAAATAAAGGATGGATGTTAAGTGGGAGGAGAAAGTCAGTGGTGGGACTCAAATACACTGGCGACACACTTTATTCGAGCTCGGCTAGTCCCACGAATTCGGGTATACCCGGGTGTATTGAGGTTTGTGACTGTTTTCTGCCCGAGTGCATTGGGTTATTTTCCAGGCAGGGATTGAAGCATTTTATTCCCGCTGGCTGCAATACTGCACAGTATATACAGTATATATATACTGCATTACAATTCATGAATTTATGCCATCTGGTAGACACGCGAAGCATTGCAGCCTATTAAATCCTAATCATTATCATTTAACAGATCAGCCGCCCGTCAGCCAGGCATGAACCCAGGCTGGGAAGGCAAATGCAACGGGGCTTGTCAGAGGTGAGGAGCGGCGCATTCCAGGTATCTGCCAGGTACATACTGGGTATTTGCTCGAATAAAGTGTGTCGGTGCAGTACATAGAAGACAGTGTGAATGAAATTGGAGTGTTGATGAGTGAGGAAAAAGTAGTGTTTGACCTTAAAAAAAGGAGCAGAGTTTTACAGAACAGGACAAAGGTTTAGTGTAGAAAATCAGACTGTGAGATTTCCTCCATAGGTGTTAAGAGCAGCAGTGTGATGTGATGAAGTGTGATGAGAGCGTGCTTGTGAATTTAACCAATGCATGGGTTAGGCTGCGTCTATAGTAAGCACGCAACAGAAGGCAAAGTTAGCGCATGCCTGTCGCTCCAGCAATCCCTGCACTGAGGTCCAAGGCGACGGGGAGGCCCTGCATCGCTCGCACGCACTGTGGACGACCAAGCGTGTGCCCATGATAATCACGGCCTTAGAGGGATGAGTGTGTCAGAGCCTAGAAGGGGCATATAGATGATGGAGGAGGAGGGAGGAGGAGATGATAGCATTGTAAGAGTTAACAAGATAGTTAGTTTAAGCAGAAAGTGAGGAGAGGTTAGAGATAAGGGTAGATGTCAGAGGAGAGAGTTCAATTAAGCTGAGGTATCGAGTAGGACAGGGGTGAGGGGAATGAGAAGTGGTGGATGATGAGAGCAGAAGAGGTCATGTACAAATAGACCATGTTAGTCGTAGAGCAGACATTCCAGAGGGCACGTGAGAAGGGAAGAGTAAAGTGAGACAAGGAATGTGGATTACATTAGATGGGTTAATACGCTTAGCAGGGAGGTGGAGAGAGAGGCAAGAGGCAGAGGGTGGTGTAGGGGTAGAGGAAGAGATGTTGCATGTACCTTGTCAGAACATTAAAGAACGTCAATTCACACTGGTGCAGAGTTGAGGATGAAATGCTGAATCCAGTTCACGTCCAATTCAATTTTAACAGAACTTTTTCATTCTTCATTACTGCAAAAAAAAAAGTAAAAAACAATGCATTACTATTTTCAAAATGGATTGAATTCCCCCACCAATGACTATGTGTTACCAATATATCCCTCTCAGTCCCACTGCAGCACATACTGTACCAGTGTGAAAGTAAGAAGGTACACAGTACCGGTAAAACAATACGTGCCGGTACTATGCACCATATGAATTATAAGGGGATGTAAATCTCCCAGTCTCTCTCCATATCCGCAACACAGTGGGCTCCGGTCAGTGGCATGGATGCCCATATATGGATATGCTCATATTTGGGCATCCCATGTCACTGACCGGAGCCGGCTCTGAGTATAGGGATATATGCGGAGACGCAGAGGTGCAAGGAAATGGGAGGAGGCATGGTGAGAAACAGGGAGAGACCACAGGAAGATAGAGGGCAACAACTTCCACAAGGTACTTGTATGGGTATAATTGTTTGTATTTTGTGCAGAGGGGGTAATTTCAGATAAAATACAATTCTCCACCCTCTACGAAACAATTCCACTTTGTTCAGTAAGCCAGAAAGTCTTGGTCCCATGTGGACTGAATTTAATGCAAATAAGGTCCTTAATACACAAGTAAAGAATAAAGTTACTTATTCTCTACTGTAAGAAGTGCCACATTGCCCACTATTTGGGTCCTGTGCCCAGATTGTGACCATGCATGGCAGAGGTGAGATTCCCCCAACTCCAATTTGCTACACTCTCCAAGAGAGATAATTGTGATCAGAGGTGGAACTAGGGGAGGGTGTGAGCAGGGTCACTGCCCAGGGAGTAACCTGACTGGGGGCACGGAAATCTCATTTAGTGCATATGTTGCGGCACTGCATTGATTGACCGGTCAATCTGCACTGCTGCCTGTCACAGTGACATCCTGATCGGGCACTGTGATCAGCTATAGCACTGACCCAGGTGAGATAGTTCAGCACTTTACAAGGAGGGAACAGATGTTGTGGGTGACAGATGCTGGAGGTAGGCCAAGACTGTTGGCCAGAGTAACGTGGAGACTTACTGCACTCTGCATGCCCATCCTCTCCCTGACATCAGGGGAAGGAAGTGGCCCTGGGGTGTGTGTAGGTATGCCAGATGTCAGTGTATGCATATGTAAGTATGCCTGTGTAGTGGGAGGTGTAGGGGCGTTAAGCTGGAGGACTTAAAACAGGCACAAAAGCACATAGATACCTCTGATTATACCGCACCAAATGCTGATAATATCATGCTGTAGCTGCACTTTACAGAAGATGATGCAGATGTCATCATTGGTTGGTGGGTTCATTAAATCAATCCATCATATCATAACCACACTGTGCATATGATGTACTGAATCAGTAACACCAGGAAGACATCTCCATGTTAGGAGTAGAGTTGAAGTTAACAGAATATGTCCAGCACTGTGGTGTGTAGCCCATAAATAATAATTGTGCACATTACCAGAACAACATACTGTCAACTGCAAGATCATTTTGCTGCTTGTAGCGTATGCTCATCCTGTACAGTGTTGTAGTAGATCCGTCTCTTCAGTGTTCACTGCAACAAAAGTAAGACATTGCATTAATATTACAGACGTTTGGGGGCTGAAATCTCACTTCGCTGCGGACAATTTCCCTTTGCATAAGATTCTTGTGATTATGTCAATGATGATCAATAACTGCATCATAACACAGCCGCTCTATACAGAAGATGTACTTGCTCTCATTGGTCATTGAGGTAATACGTCACACAATGTACAGATATAGCAAGGATTATTTCTCCCACTTGTGCATTATGGCATTATGATGGGAAATGTTGTGAGATTCTGCATTATCAGCATCACTGAATCTTTTGGAAATTAAGTGATATTCTATGTTTTAATGCAATATTATGGGTGATCAGCCGGTAAAATAATAATAGCTTGCTGTATCTGTAGCCATGCTCTACCCATGATGTGCTGAACCAATGACTGCAGAGAGATTCAGAGTGCTAAACATGACTGGAACGCATCTCTGAATAATGGGCAGCAAAGCAGTGCAGAATAGGAGGTGAAAGTATTTAAAATGGAAGATCCTTAGCAGCTGTGTGGAGAGTAGACAGTACAGACTGACCAAGTAAATGGTAAAAGGAGTAACTTCAACATTACTTGGCTTTGTTCTCCACATTGAAGCTTTCCTCCTCTTTAAATCACTAATACTGATGCCATGTGTAACCTGTACTGAGAGTTATATAATCTACTGGCCTAGATGAAACCATATGATGCAAACAGGATCCATCCCACTCCAGATTCATAGAATTGAACCACCTCAACCTTTCATAACAATCACATAGAACTGCAGCTGTGCGCTACTGCACATGTTCTTGTTATGAATGGTAGTAGATGTGGTCCTTGGGTCTTTACTTCATACTGTAGCCACCCTCTACTCATGATGTATTGAATCAACGAAAACTTGCATGGTTCAGATCACAGGAAGGGGTAGAGTAGAGATGAAAATATTCAATGTGAAACCCGTAGCAGCCGGATTGTGTGGAGTCAATAAAACGACAAATACTAAATGGTAAATGAGAAATATACACATTGCTTATCTGTCTCTGTGTAGTAATTTTCCTTCTCTTCAACTGTCCTTCAAATTTTCTCTTTTGCAAGAAAAGGAACACATGGCTTCAATATTCACTTCTGTTCTGCAGTCATCCCTCCTGAAATAAAAGTTAAGCATTGCATTGTTATTATGATAATACATACAATAAACCTTGCTCCAAACCATTTGATGCAAAGCAAATCCACCTCCCACCCACAGCTGTGCTCCTTCTAGAGCATGCATGTCAAACTCCAGTCCTCGAGGGTCCCAAACAGGCCAGGTTTTCAGTAGGGATATCCTGAAAACCTGGCCTGTTTGCTGCCCTCGAGGACTGGAGTTTGACATCCTTGTTCTTGAGCTTCTACCACGCAAGTCATCCATGTGAGTGACACTGTACTGCAGTCCTGGTCTGCACACAATCTACTGAATCAATGACATCACACTGTAAAGGCAATCTACAAGATGTATTAGTTGTCCACACTTCCGAAATGTTACTTTTATGTCCAAATCACTTATTCCCATGACCTGATATTTGTATTTGTTATTTATAGGATTGTCACAAAGAGTTGATGAGGTCACCAAATGATAGTATGTAGAGAGAAAGAGAGATCTCAGAACAGAGCCCTGATGTATACCCACAGACAGATCAATAGAAGACAAAGACATGTTAGCAACAGAGATGGAGAATGTGTGACAGGAAAGTTATGATGAAAACCAGGATAGAACTGTGTTACGGATACCAAGAGAGAGTTTAGAATATGAAGGAGGAGAGTGATTGAGAGCATCAAACGCAGCAGATAGATCAAGTAGGATTAGTAGGGAAAAGTGACCTTGGGAATTTGCTTTAAGCACAGTCTGTAGAACGAGCTGTACGAAAGGCAGGTTGTAAAGGATCCAGGAGGGAATGTGATTTAAGAATGTTGACATTCTAGCAATTAGGAGACAAACAGCAGGAGGGATACAGGGCGGTAGTTAGTAAGGCACATAGGGTGTAGGTTGTTTCTGAGAAAAGGGTGACCACTACAGGCTTAAAGTAAGAGGGTAAAGAGCCAGAGAATAGGGAGGAATTGAAGATGTGGGTGAGAGTGGGGACTAAGAGATGCAGTAAGGTGTGAGGGGATACGATCTAGAGGGCATGTGGTAGAGGGAGAAGAGAAGATGATTAGCTTCCAGCTCTGTAAGAGAAGAAAAGGAGTCAAATGCAGAAGGAGAATTAGGTAGAAGGAGAGAAGGGGGAAGGGACAGAAGGAATCTCCTTGTGGGTGGCATCCACCTTGCCTCTGAAGTAGTCAAATGCTTGAGGAGAAGTGAAGGAAGGATGGCAAGTGTGAGGAGAAGGTTAGTGGAGGGAGTCAAATACAGGGAAAAAAAGACAGCGTAAATTAAATTTGAGTGTTGATGAATGTGAAAAAAAAGTAGTGTGGTTTGGCCCCAGAGAGCAGCTTTATACAGGACTGGAGACATTTTTACTGTAGAAAAATCAAATATCAATTGTGTGATTTCCTTCATAGGCATTAAGAACAGCGAGTGGAAGTGTGATGAACATGTTTGGGAATTTAGCCAAGGGTGTGGGCTAGAGGGACAAGTGTGTCAGAGCCTAGAGGGGGCATATAGATAGGAGGATAGCATTGTAAGAGTTAATAAGATTGTTAGTTTAAGCGGAAAGAGAGAGAGAGCAGAGAGGTTAGAGTAGATGTCAGAGGAGAGTTTAATTAAGCAGAGGCAAATCAGTGGGACAGGTAAGATGGGGTGAGGGGAATGACTGATTGTGAATGATGAGAGCAGAAGAGGTCATGTACAACTAGAGCCTTGTTAGTCAGAGAACGGACATTCCAGATGGCATAGGAGAAGGGAAGAGAAAAGTAAGGAAAGGAATGTGGATTACATTAGATAGGTTAACACTCTTAGCAGGGAGGCAGAGGCGGGGAGGCCCGATGTGTATATGAGCAGGTTCAAGATTATAAGAGATATCCCACACATCAGCAAACATAGAAGGAGACACAGAGATAGGTGTAGAGAGAGACAGAGATAGCTCTATGTAGAGAGAGAGGGACGTAGAGAGAATGAGACAGATAGGCGCAGAGAGAGGGGGCGCAGAGAGAGGAGGCGCCAAAAGAGGGGGCGCAGAGAGAGGGGGCACAGAGAATAGGATATTAAAGAGTGCTTTTCATTGAGCAGTGCAGAAATAGCTGCAATAGAGGTCTGTACAAATGGTGCAGTGTGTAGACACATGCAAAGGTAGGGGAAGGAAAGAGGAGAACATGTGGATAAAAGCAGGAGTGTGGAAGTTAGAGAAATTAGAAAAGTTTAACAGAGGAGTGAGGAAACAGCAAGCAGAAAGAACAAGAGAGAGGTTACATTGGGATGACGTTCTGTGGTAAAGAGAAAATGCTAGGAGAGAGCTTTCAAATATTAGAGGACATGAATTGAGGGAGCAAATGTATAAATCAAAACCTGAGGGGGAGGTATAGCACGAAAGCTTGCACAGCAGATTATAGTCTTAATGTTGCGTGTACCTGTCAGGGTATTCAAGAAGTTAAATTCTCACAAGTGCAGAGTTCATGATGAAATGCTGAATCTAGTCCCCCTCCAATTTAATTTTAATATAACTTTTCCATTCTTCATTACTGCAAAAAGCAAACAAAACAAAACCACATTGCATTACTATTTTCAAAATGGATTGAATGGCATATTCAACAGTGACTGTGTGATGCCAATATTCCCCACTCACTCGTAGTGAAGCACATATTGTACTAGTGTTGAAAGTAGGCCGGTAGAGTCAGGTACGCAGTACTGATAAAACAATAAGTGTCCGTCGTAAGTACCAGCTCCGCAACAGTGCGGGCATCACATTAGTGACGTGGATGAACATATATGGATAAGCCCATATTAAGGCATCACGTGACCAGAGCCGTCACTGACTGGGTATACGTAAAGACGCAGGGAGATGCAAGGAAAGGGAGGGAGAGAGACAGGGAGAAGATGTGAAACGGAGGAAGGCACGGATGGAGGGAGTTCTTCCGAGCTTCTGCGGGCCTCTCTCTTTCACTGGTGCATGCCGGGAGCTGGTCCCAACATCCACAAAGTGTGTGTGTATTATTGGTTGTATTTTATGGGGGTAGGAGGGTAGTGTGTATATTGTGTGTGTGGGAGTATTATATTGTGTGTAGAGGTGCAGAGGAGAGTACTAGATTGTGTATCTTGTGTAAGGGTGTTGTGTATATTGTGTTTGGAGCTATAATATTATTGGGGAGATTAGTATTGAGGAGGTATTATAGTGTGTATTGTGGGGAGTATTAGTGTGTGTATTGTTTGTGGGTGACAGATGCTGGGGGTATGCAGCAATCCCTGCACTGAGGTCCGAGGCGGCTCTGCATCGCTCGCACACACTGTGGATGACCAAGCATGTGCCCATGATAATCATGGCCTTAGAGGGATGAGTGTGTCAGAGCCTAGAAGGGGCATATATATGATGGAGGAGGGAGGAGGAGGAGGGAGGAGGAGGAGATGATAGCATTGTAAAAGTTAACAAGATAGTTAGTTTAAGCAGAAAGTGAGGAGAGGTTAGAGATAAGGGTAGATGTCAGAGGAGAGAGTTCAATTAAGCTGAGGTATCGAGTAGGACAGGGGTGAGGGGAATGAGAGGTGGTGGATGATGAGAGCAGAAGAGGTCATGTAAAAATAGACCTTGTTAGTCAGAGAGCAGTCATTCCAGAGGGCACGTGAGAAGTGAAGAGTAAAGTGAGACATGGAATGTGGATTACATTAGATGGGTTAATACGCTTAGCAGGGAGGTGGAGAGAGAGAGGCAAGAGGCAGAGAGTGGTGCAGGGGTTGAGGAAGAGATGTTGCATGTACCTTATCAGAACATTAAAGAACATCAATTCACACTGGTGCAGAGTTGATGATGAATCCAGTTCACCTCCAATTCAATTTTAACAGAAATGTTTCATTCTTCATTACTGAAAAAAAAGAAAAGTAAAAAACATTTCATTACTATTTTCAAAATGGATTGAATTCCCCCAACAATGACTATGTGTTACCAATATATCCCTCTCAGTCCCACTGCAGCATATACTGTACCAGTGTGAAAGTAGGAAGGTACACAGTACCGGTAAAACAATACGTGCCGGTACTATGCACCATATGAATTATAAGGGGATGTAAATCTCCCAGTCTCTCTCCATATCCGCAACAGAGCGGGCTCCGGTCAGTGGCATGGATGCCCATATATGGGTATGCTCATATTTGGGCATCCCATGTCACTGACCGGAGCCGGCTCTGAGTATAGGGATATATGCGGAGACGCAGAGGTGCAAGGAAATGGGAGGAGGCACGGTGAGAAACAGGGAGAGACCACAGGAAGATAGAGGGCAACAACTTCCACAAGGTACTTGTATGGGTATAATTGTTTGTATTTTGTGCAGAGGGGGTAATTTCAGATAAAATACAATTCTCCACCCTCTACGAAACAATTCCACTTTGTTCAGTAAGCCAGAAAGTCTTGGTCCCGTGTGGACTGAATTTAATGCAAATAAGGTCCTTAATACACAAGTAAAGAATAAAGTTACTTATTCTCTACTGTAAGAAGTGCCACATTGCCCACTATTTGGGTCCTGTGCCCAGATTGTGACCATGCATGGCAGAGGTGAGATTCCCCCAACTCCAATTTGCTACACTCTCCAAGAGAGATAATTGTGATCAGAGGTGGAACTAGGGGAGGGTGTGAGCAGGGTCACTGCCCAGGGAGTAACCTGACTGGGGGCACGGAAATCTCATTTAGTGCATATGTTGCGGCACTGCATTGATTGACCGGTCAATCTGCACTGCTGCCTGTCACAGTGACATCCTGATCGGGCACTGTGATCAGCTATAGCACTGACCCAGGTGAGATAGTTCAGCACTTTACAAGGAGGGAACAGATGTTGTGGGTGACAGATGCTGGAGGTAGGCCAAGACTGTTGGCCAGAGTAACGTGGAGACTTACTGCACTCTGCATGCCCATCCTCTCCCTGACATCAGGGGAAGGAAGTGGCCCTGGGGTGTGTGTAGGTATGCCAGATGTCAGTGTATGCATAAGTAAGTATGCCTGTGTAGTGGGAGGTGTAGGGGCGTTAAGCTGGAGGACTTAAAACAGGCACAAAAGCACATAGATACCTCTGATTATACCGCACCAAATGCTGATAATATCATGCTGTAGCTGCACTTTACAGAAGATGATGCAGATGTCATCATTGGTTGGTGGGTTCATTAAATCAATCCATCATATCATAACCACACTGTGCATATGATGTACTGAATCAGTAACACCAGGAAGACATCTCCATGTTAGGAGTAGAGTTGAAGTTAACAGAATATGTCCAGCACTGTGGTGTGTAGCCCATAAATAATAATTGTGCACATTACCAGAACAACATACTGTCAACTGCAAGATCATTTTGCTGCTTGTAGCGTATGCTCATCCTGTACAGTGTTGTAGTAGATCCGTCTCTTCAGTGTTCACTGCAACAAAAGTAAGACATTGCATTAATATTACAGACGTTTGGGGGCTGAAATCTCACTTCGCTGCGGACAATTTCCCTTTGCATAAGATTCTTGTGATTATGTCAATGATGATCAATAACTGCATCATAACACAGCCGCTCTATACAGAAGATGTACTTGCTCTCATTGGTCATTGAGGTAATACGTCACACAATGTACAGATATAGCAAGGATTATTTCTCCCACTTGTGCATTATGGCATTATGATGGGAAATGTTGTGAGATTCTGCATTATCAGCATCACTGAATCTTTTGGAAATTAAGTGATATTCTATGTTTTAATGCAATATTATGGGTGATCAGCCGGTAAAATAATAATAGCTTGCTGTATCTGTAGCCATGCTCTACCCATGATGTGCTGAACCAATGACTGCAGAGAGATTCAGAGTGCTAAACATGACTGGAACGCATCTCTGAATAATGGGCAGCAAAGCAGTGCAGAATAGGAGGTGAAAGTATTTAAAATGGAAGATCCTTAGCAGCTGTGTGGAGAGTAGACAGTACAGACTGACCAAGTAAATGGTAAAAGGAGTAACTTCAACATTACTTGGCTTTGTTCTCCACATTGAAGCTTTCCTCCTCTTTAAATCACTAATACTGATGCCATGTGTAACCTGTACTGAGAGTTATATAATCTACTGGCCTAGATGAAACCATGTGATGCAAACAGGATCCATCCCACTCCAGATTCATAGAATTGAACCACCTCAACCTTTCATAACAATCACATAGAACTGCAGCTGTGCGCTACTGCACATGTTCTTGTTATGAATGGTAGTAGATGTGGTCCTTGGGTCTTTACTTCATACTGTAGCCACCCTCTACTCATGATGTATTGAATCAACGAAAACTTGCATGGTTCAGATCACAGGAAGGGGTAGAGTAGAGATGAAAATATTCAATGTGAAACCCGTAGCAGCCGGATTGTGTGGAGTCAATAAAACGACAAATACTAAATGGTAAATGAGAAATATACACATTGCTTATCTGTCTCTGTGTAGTAATTTTCCTTCTCTTCAACTGTCCTTCAAATTTTCTCTTTTGCAAGAAAAGGAACACATGGCTTCAATATTCACTTCTGTTCTGCAGTCATCCCTCCTGAAATAAAAGTTAAGCATTGCACTGTTATTATGATAATACATACAATAAACCTTGCTCCAAACCATTTGATGCAAAGCAAATCCACCTCCCACCCACAGCTGTGCTCCTTCTAGAGCATGCATGTCAAACTCCAGTCCTCGAGGGTCCCAAACAGGCCAGGTTTTCAGTAGGGATATCCTGAAAACCTGGCCTGTTTGCTGCCCTCGAGGACTGGAGTTTGACATCCTTGTTCTTGAGCTTCTACCACGCAAGTCATCCATGTGAGTGACACTGTACTGCAGTCCTGGTCTGCACACAATCTACTGAATCAATGACATCACACTGTAAAGGCAATCTACAAGATGTATTAGTTGTCCACACTTCCGAAATGTTACTTTTATGTCCAAATCACTTATTCCCATGACCTGATATTTGTATTTGTTATTTATAGGATTGTCACAAAGAGTTGATGAGGTCACCAAATGATAGTATGTAGAGAGAAAGAGAGATCTCAGAACAGAGCCCTGATGTATACCCACAGACAGATCAATAGAAGACGAAGACATGTTAGCAACAGAGATGGAGAATGTGTGACAGGAAAGTTATGATGAAAACCAGGATAGAACTGTGTTACGGATACCAAGAGAGAGTTTAGAATATGAAGGAGGAGAGTGATTGAGAGCATCAAACGCAGCAGATAGATCAAGTAGGATTAGTAGGGAAAAGTGACCTTGGGAATTTGCTTTAAGCACAGTCTGTAGAACGAGCTGTACGAAAGGCAGGTTGTAAAGGATCCAGGAGGGCATGTGATTTAAGAATGTTGACATTCTAGCAATTAGGAGACAAACAGCAGGAGGGATATAGGGCGGTAGTTAGTAAGGCACATAGGGTGTAGGTTGTTTCTGAGAAAAGGGTGACCACTACAGGCTTAAAGTAAGAGGGTAAAGAGCCAGAGAATAGGGAGGAATTGAAGATGTGGGTGAGAGTGGGGACTAAGAGATGCAGTAAGGTGTGAGGGGATACGATCTAGAGGGCATGTGGTAGAGGGAGAAGAGAAGATGATTAGCTTCCAGCTCTGTAAGAGAAGAAAAGGAGTCAAATGCAGAAGGAGAATTAGGTAGAAGGAGAGAAGGGGGAAGGGACAGAAGGAATCTCCTTGTGGGTGGCATCCACCTTGCCTCTGAAGTAGTCAAATGCTTGAGGAGAAGTGAAGGAAGGATGGCAAGTGTGAGAAGAAGGTTAGTGGAGGGAGTCAAATACAGGGGAAAAAAGACAGCGTAAATTAAATTTGTGTGTTGATGAATGTGGAAAAAAAAGTAGTGTGGTTTGGCCCAAGAGAGCAGCTTTATACAGGACTGGAGACATTTTTACTGTAGAAAAATCAAACATCAAGTGTGAGATTTCCTTCATAGGCATTAAGAACAGCGAGTGGAAGTGTGATGAACATGTTTGGGAATTTAGCCAAGGGTGTGGGTTAGAGGGACGAGTGTGTCAGAGCTTGAAGGGGCATATAGAGGATAGCATTGTAAGAGTTAATAAGATTGTCAGTTTAAGCAGAAAGAGAGAGAGAGAGAGCAGAGAGGTTAGAGTAGATGTCAGAGGAGAGTTTAATTAAGCAGAGGAAAATCAGTGGGACAGGTAAGATGGGGTGAGGGGAATGACTGATTGTGAATGATGAGAGCAGAAGAGGTCATGTACAACTAGAGCCTTGTTAGTCAGAGAACGGACATTCCAGAGGGCATAGGAGAAGGGAAGAGAAAAGTAAGGAAAGGAATGTGGATTACATTAGATAGGTTAACACTCTTAGCAGGGAGGCAGAGGCAGGGAGACCCGATGTGTATATGAGCAGGTTCAAGATTATAAGAGATATCCCACACATCAGCAAACATAGAAGGAGACACAGAGATAGGTGTAGAGAGAGCCAGAGATAGCTCTATGTAGAGAGAGAGGGACGTAGAGAGAATGAGACAGGGGGGCGCAGAGAGAGAGGGGGCGCAGAGAGAGAGGGGGCGCAGAGAGAGAGGGGGCGCAGAGAGAGAGGGGGCGCAGAGAGAGAGGGGGCGCAGAGAGAGAGGGGGCGCAGAGAGAGAGGGGGCGCAGAGAGAGAGGGGGCGCAGAGAGAGAGGGGGCGCAGAGAGAGAGGGGGCGCAGAGAGAGAGGGGTGCAGAGAGAGAGGGGGCGCAGAGAGAGGGGGCGCAGAGAATAGGATGTACATGAGTGCTTTTCATTGAGCAGTGCAGAAATAGCTGCAATAGAGGTCTGTACAAATGGTGCAGTGTGTAGACACATGCAAAGGTAGGGGAAGGAAAGAGGAGAACATGTGGATAAAAGCAGGAGTGTGGAAGTTAGAGAAATTAGAAAAGTTTAACAGAGGAGTGAGGAAACAGCAAGCAGAAAGAACAAGAGAGAGGTTACATTGGGATGACGTTCTGTGGTAAAGAGAAAATGCTAGGAGAGAGCTTTCAAATATTAGAGGACATGAATTGAGGGAGCAAATGTATAAATCAAAACCTGAGGGGGAGGTATAGCACGAAAGCTTGCACAGCAGATTATAGTCTTAATGTTGCGTGTACCTGTCAGGGTATTCAAGAAGTTAAATTCTCACAAGTGCAGAGTTCATGATGAAATGCTGAATCTAGTTCCCCTCCAATTTAATTTTAATATAACTTTTCCATTCTTCATTACTGCAAAAAGCAAACAAAACAAAACCACATTGCATTACTATTTTCAAAATGGATTGAATGGCATATTCTACAGTGATTGTGTGATGCCAATATTCCCCACTCACTCGTAGTGAAGCACATATTGTACTAGTGTTGAAAGAAGGCCGGCAGAGTCAGGTATGCAGTACTGATAAAACAATAAGTGCCCGTCGTAAGTACCAGCTCCGCAACAGTGCGGGCATCACATTAGTGACGTGGATGAACATATATGGATAAGCCCATATTAAGGCATCACGTGACCAGAGCCGTCACTGACTGGGTATACGTAAAGACGCAGGGAGATGCAAGGAAAGGGAGGGAGAGAGACAGGGAGAAGATGTGAAACGGAGGAAGGCACGGATGGAGAGAGGGAGTTCTTCCGAGCTTCTGCGGGCCTCTCTCTTTCACTGGTGCATGCTGGGAGCTGGTCCCAACATCCACAAAGTATGTGTGTATTATTGGTTGTATTTTATGGGGGTAGGAGGGTAGTGTGTATATTGTGTGTGTGGGAGTATTATATTGTGTGTAGAGGTGCAGAGGAGAGTACTAGATTGTGTATCTTGTGTAAGGGTGTTGTGTATATTGTGTTTGGAGCTATAATATTATTGGGGAGATTAGTATTGAGGAGGTATTATAGTGTGTATTGTGGGGAGTATTAGTGTGTGTATTGTTTGTGGGTGACAGATGCTGGGGGTATGCAGCAATCCCTGCACTGAGGTCCGAGGCGGCTCTGCATCGCTCGCACACACTGTGGACGACCAAGCATGTGCCCATGATAATCATGGCCTTAGAGGGATGAGTGTGTCAGAGCCTAGAAGGGGCATATATATGATGGAGGAGGGAGGAGATGATAGCATTGTAAAAGTTAACAAGATAGTTAGTTTAAGCAGAAAGTGAGGAGAGGTTAGAGATAAGGGTAGATGTCAGAGGAGAGAGTTCAATTAAGCTGAGGTATCGAGTAGGACAGGGGTGAGGGGAATGAGAGGTGGTGGATGATGAGAGCAGAAGAGGTCATGTACAAATAGACCTTGTTAGTCAGAGAGCAGACATTCCAGAGGGCACGTGAGAAGTGAAGAGTAAAGTGAGACATGGAATGTGGATTACATTAGATGGGTTAATACGCTTAGCAGGGAGGTGGAGAGAGAGAGGCAAGAGGCAGAGAGTGGTGCAGGGGTTGAGGAAGAGATGTTGCATGTACCTTATCAGAACATTAAAGAACATCAATTCACACTGGTGCAGAGTTGATGATGAATCCAGTTCACCTCCAATTCAATTTTAACAGAAATTTTTCATTCTTCATTACTGAAAAAAAAGAAAAGTAAAAAACATTGCATTACTATTTTCAAAATGGATTGAGTTCCCCCAACAATGACTATGTGTTACCAATATATCCCTCTCAGTCCCACTGCAGCATATACTGTACCAGTGTGAAAGTAGGAAGGTACACAGTACCGGTAAAACAATACGTGCCGGTACTATGCACCATATGAATTATAAGGGGATGTAAATCTCCCAGTCTCTCTCCATATCCGCAACAGAGCGGGCTCCGGTCAGTGGCATGGATGCCCATATATGGGTATGCTCATATTTGGGCATCCCATGCCACTGACCGGAGCCGGCTCTGAGTATAGGGATATATGCGGAGACGCAGAGGTGCAAGGAAATGGGAGGAGGCACGGTGAGAAACAGGGAGAGACCACAGGAAGATAGAGGGCAACAACTTCCACAAGGTACTTGTATGGGTATAATTGTTTGTATTTTGTGCAGAGGGGGTAATTTCAGATAAAATACAATTCTCCACCCTCTACGAAACAATTCCACTTTGTTCAGTAAGCCAGAAAGTCTTGGTCCCATGTGGACTGAATTTAATGCAAATAAGGTCCTTAATACACAAGTAAAGAATATAGTTACTTATTCTCTACTGTAAGAAGTGCCACATTGCCCACTATTTGGGTCCTGTGCCCAGATTGTGACCATGCATGGCAGAGGTGAGATTCCCCCAACTCCAATTTGCTACACTCTCCAAGAGAGATAATTGTGATCAGAGGTGGAACTAGGGGAGTGGGTGAGCAGGGTCGCTGCCCAGGGAGTTACCTGACTGGGGGCACGGAAATCTCATTTAGTGCATATGTTGCGGCACTGCATTGATTGACCGGTCAATCTGCACTGCTGCCTGTCACAGTGACATCATGATCGGGCACTGTGATCAGCTATAGCACTGACCCAGGTGAGATAGTTCAGCACTTTACAAGGAGGGAACAGATGTTGTGGGTGACAGATGCTGGGGGTAGGCCAAGACTGTTGGCCAGAGTAATGTGGAGACTTACTGCACTCTGCATGCCCATCCTCTCCCTGACATCAGGGGAAGGAAGTGGCCCTGGGGTGTGTGTAGGTATGCCAGATGACAGTGTATGCATAAGTAAGTATGCCTGTGGAGTGGGAGGTGTAGGGGCGTTAATCTGGAGGACTTAAACCAGGCACAAAAGCACATAGATACCTCTGATTATACCGCACCAAATGCTGATAATATCATGCTGTAGCTGCACTTTACAGAAGATGATGCAGATGTCATCAGTTGTTGGTGGGTTCATTAAATCAATCCATCATATCATAGCCACATTGTGCATATGATGTACTGAATCAGTAACACCAGGAAGACATCTCCATGTTAGGGGTAGAGTTGAAGTTAACAGAATATGTCCAGCACTGTGGTGTGTAGCCCATAAATAATAATTGTGCACATTACCAGAACAACATACTGTCAACTGCAAGATCATTTTGCTGCTTGTAGTGTATGCTCGTCCTGTGCAGTGTTGTAGTAGATCCATCTCTTCAGTGTTCACTGCAACAAAAGTAAGACATTGCATTAATATTACAGACGTTTGGGGGCTGAAATCTCACTTCGCTGCGGACAATTTCCCTTTGCATAAGATTCTTGTGATTATGTCAATGATGATCAATAACTACATCATAACACAGCCGCTCTATACAGAAGATGTACTTGCTATCAATGGTCATGGAGGTAATACGTCACACAATGTACAGATATAGCAAGGATTATTTCTTCCTCTGGTGCATTATGGCATTATGATGGGAAATGTTGTGAGATTCTGCATTATCAGCATCACTGAATCTTTTGGAAATTAAGTGATATTCTATGTTTTAATGCAATATTATGGATGATCAGCCGGTAAAATAATAATAGCTTGCTGTATCTGTAGCCATGCTCTACCCATGATGTGCTGAACCAATGACTGCAGAGAGATTCAGAGTGGTAAACATGACTGGAACGCATCTCTGAATAATGGGCAGCAAAGCAGTGCAGAATAGGAGGTGAAAGTATTTAAAATGGAAGACCCTTAGCAGCTGTGTGGGGAGTAGACAGTACAGACTGACCAAGTAAATGGTAAAAGGAGTAACTTCAACATTACTTGGCTTTGTTCTCCACATTGAAGCTTTCCTCCTCTTTAAATCACTAATACTGATGCCATGTGTAACCTGTACTGAGAGTTATATAATCTACTGGCCTAGATGAAACCATATGATGCAAACAGGATCCATCCCACTCCAGATTCATAGAATTGAACCACCTCAACCTTTCATAACAATCACATAGAACTGCAGCTGTGCGCTACTGCACATGTTCTTGTTATGAATGGTAGTAGATGTGGTCCTTGGGTCTTTACTTCATACTGTAGCCACCCTCTACTCATGATGTATTGAATCAACGAAAACTTGCATGGTTCAGATCACAGGAAGGGGTAGAGTAGAGATGAAAATATTCAATGTGAAACCCGTAGCAGCCGGATTGTGTGGAGTCAATAAAACGACAAATACTAAATGGTAAATGAGAAATATACACATTGCTTATCTGTCTCGGTGTAGTAATTTTCCTTCTCTTCAACTGTCCTTCAAATTTTCTCTTTTGCAAGAAAAGGAACACATGGCTTCAATATTCACTTCTGTTCTGCAGTCATCCCTCCTGAAATAAAAGTTAAGCATTGCATTGTTATTATGATAATACATACAATAAACCTTGCTCCAAACCATTTGATGCAAAGCAAATCCACCTCCCACCCACAGCGGTGCTCCTTCTAGAGCATGCATGTCAAACTCCAGTCCTCGAGGGTCCCAAACAGGCCAGGTTTTCAGTAGGGATATCCTGAAAACCTGGCCTGTTTGCTGCCCTCGAGGACTGGAGTTTGACATCCTTGTTCTTGAGCTTCTACCACGCAAGTCATCCATGTGAGTGACACTGTACTGCAGTCCTGGTCTGCACACAATCTACTGAATCAATGACATCACACTGTAAAGGCAATCTACAAGATGTATTAGTTGTCCACACTTCCGAAATGTTACTTTTATGTCCAAATCACTTATTCCCATGACCTGATATTTGTATTTGTTATTTATAGGATTGTCACAAAGAGTTGATGAGGTCACCAAATGATAGTATGTAGAGAGAAAGAGAGATCTCAGAACAGAGCCCTGATGTATACCCACAGACAGATCAATAGAAGACGAAGACATGTTAGCAACAGAGATGGAGAATGTGTGACAGGAAAGTTATGATGAAAACCAGGATAGAACTGTGTTACGGATACCAAGAGAGAGTTTAGAATATGAAGGAGGAGAGTGATTGAGAGCATCAAACGCAGCAGATAGATCAAGTAGGATTAGTAGGGAAAAGTGACCTTGGGAATTTGCTTTAAGCACAGTCTGTAGAACGAGCTGTACGAAAGGCAGGTTGTAAAGGATCCAGGAGGGAATGTGATTTAAGAATGTTGACATTCTAGCAATTAGGAGACAAACAGCAGGAGGGATACAGGGCGGTAGTTAGTAAGGCACATAGGGTGTAGGTTGTTTCTGAGAAAAGGGTGACCACTACAGGCTTAAAGTAAGAGGGTAAAGAGCCAGAGAATAGGGAGGAATTGAAGATGTGGGTGAGAGTGGGGACTAAGAGATGCAGTAAGGTGTGAGGGGATACGATCTAGAGGGCATGTGGTAGAGGGAGAAGAGAAGATGATTAGCTTCCAGCTCTGTAAGAAAAGAAAAGGAGTCAAATGCAGAAGGAGAATTAGGTAGAAGGAGAGAAGGGGGAAGGGACAGAAGGAATCTCCTTGTGGGTGGCATCCACCTTGCCTCTGAAGTAGTCAAATGCTTGAGGAGAAGTGAAGGAAGGATGGCAAGTGTGAGGAGAAGGTTAGTGGAGGGAGTCAAATACAGGGAAAAAAAGACAGCGTAAATTAAATTTGAGTGTTGATGAATGTGAAAAAAAAGTAGTGTGGTTTGGCCCCAGAGAGCAGCTTTATACAGGACTGGAGACATTTTTACTGTAGAAAAATCAAATATCAATTGTGTGATTTCCTTCATAGGCATTAAGAACAGCGAGTGGAAGTGTGATGAACATGTTTGGGAATTTAGCCAAGGGTGTGGGCTAGAGGGACAAGTGTGTCAGAGCCTAGAGGGGGCATATAGATAGGAGGATAGCATTGTAAGAGTTAATAAGATTGTTAGTTTAAGCGGAAAGAGAGAGAGAGGTTAGAGTAGATGTCAGAGGAGAGTTTAATTAAGCAGAGGAAAATCAGTGGGACAGGTAAGATGGGGTGAGGGGAATGACTGATTGTGAATGATGAGAGCAGAAGAGGTCATGTACAACTAGAGCCTTGTTACTCAGAGAACGGGCATTCCAGATGGCATAGGAGAAGGGAAGAGAAAAGTAAGGAAAGGAATGTGGATTACATTAGATAGGTTAACACTCTTAGCAGGGAGGCAGAGGCAGGGAGGCCCGATGTGTATATGAGCAGGTTCAAGATTATAAGAGATATCCCACACATCAGCAAACATAGAAGGAGACACAGAGATAGGTGTAGAGAGAGACAGAGATAGCTCTATGTAGAGAGAGAGGGACGTAGAGAGAATGAGACAGATAGGCGCAGAGAGAGGGGGCGCAGAGAGAGGAGGCGCAGAGAGAGGGGGCACAGAGAATAGGATATTAAAGAGTGCTTTTCATTGAGCAGTGCAGAAATAGCTGCAATAGAGGTCTGTACAAATGGTGCAGTGTGTAGACACATGCAAAGGTAGGGGAAGGAAAGAGGAGAACATGTGGATAAAAGCAGGAGTGTGGAAGTTAGAGAAATTAGAAAAGTTTAACAGAGGAGTGAGGAAACAGCAAGCAGAAAGAACAAGAGAGAGGTTACATTGGGATGACGTTCTGTGGTAAAGAGAAAATGCTAGGAGAGAGCTTTCAAATATTAGAGGACATGAATTGAGGGAGCAAATGTATAAATCAAAACCTGAGGGGGAGGTATAGCACGAAAGCTTGCACAGCAGATTATAGTCTTAATGTTGCGTGTACCTGTCAGGGTATTCAAGAAGTTAAATTCTCACAAGTGCAGAGTTCATGATGAAATGCTGAATCTAGTCCCCCTCCAATTTAATTTTAATATAACTTTTCCATTCTTCATTACTGCAAAAAGCAAACAAAACAAAACCACATTGCATTACTATTTTCAAAATGGATTGAATGGCATATTCAACAGTGACTGTGTGATGCCAATATTCCCCACTCACTCGTAGTGAAGCACATATTGTACTAGTGTTGAAAGTAGGCCGGTAGAGTCAGGTACGCAGTACTGATAAAACAATAAGTGCCCGTCGTAAGTACCAGCTCCGCAACAGTGCGGGCATCACATTAGTGACGTGGATGAACATATATGGATAAGCCCATATTAAGGCATCACGTGACCAGAGCCGTCACTGACTGGGTATACGTAAAGACGCAGGGAGATGCAAGGAAAGGGAGGGAGAGAGACAGGGAGAAGATGTGAAACGGAGGAAGGCACGGATGGAGGGAGTTCTTCCGAGCTTCTGCGGGCCTCTCTCTTTCACTGGTGCATGCCGGGAGCTGGTCCCAACATCCACAAAGTGTGTGTGTATTATTGGTTGTATTTTATGGGGGTAGGAGGGTAGTGTGTATATTGTGTGTGTGGGAGTATTATATTGTGTGTAGAGGTGCAGAGGAGAGTACTAGATTGTGTATCTTGTGTAAGGGTGTTGTGTATATTGTGTTTGGAGCTATAATATTATTGGGGAGATTAGTATTGAGGAGGTATTATAGTGTGTATTGTGGGGAGTATTAGTGTGTGTATTGTTTGTGGGTGACAGATGCTGGGGGTATGCAGCAATCCCTGCACTGAGGTCCGAGGCGGCTCTGCATCGCTCGCACACACTGTGGATGACCAAGCATGTGCCCATGATAATCATGGCCTTAGAGGGATGAGTGTGTCAGAGCCTAGAAGGGGCATATATATGATGGAGGAGGGAGGAGGGAGGAGGAGGAGATGATAGCATTGTAAAAGTTAACAAGATAGTTAGTTTAAGCAGAAAGTGAGGAGAGGTTAGAGATAAGGGTAGATGTCAGAGGAGAGAGTTCAATTAAGCTGAGGTATCGAGTAGGACAGGGGTGAGGGGAATGAGAGGTGGTGGATGATGAGAGCAGAAGAGGTCATGTACAAATAGACCTTGTTAGTCAGAGAGCAGACATTCCAGAGGGCACGTGAGAAGTGAAGAGTAAAGTGAGACATGGAATGTGGATTACATTAGATGGGTTAATACGCTTAGCAGGGAGGTGGAGAGAGAGAGGCAAGAGGCAGAGAGTGGTGTAGGGGTTGAGGAAGAGATGTTGCATGTACCTTATCAGAACATTAAAGAACATCAATTCACACTGGTGCAGAGTTGATGATGATTCCAGTTCACCTCCAATTCAATTTTAACAGAACTTTTTCATTCTTCATTACTGCAAAAAAAAAAAGTATAAAACATTGCATTACTATTTTCAAAATGGATTGAATTCCCCCAACAATAACTATGTGTTACCAATATATCCCTCTCAGTCCCACTGCAGCACATACTGTACCAGTGTGAAAGTAGGAAGGTACACAGTAATGGTAAAACAATACGTGCCGGTACTATGCACCATATGAATTATAAGGGGATGTAAATCTCCCAGTCTCTCTCCATATCCGCAACAGAGTGGGCTCCGGTCAGTGGCATGGATGCCCATGTATGGATATGCTCATATTTGGGCATCCCATGTCACTGACCGGAGCCGGCTCTGAGTATAGGGATATATGCGGAGACGCAGAGGTGCAAGGAAATGGGAGGAGGCACGGTGAGAAACAGGGAGAGACCACAGGAAGATAGAGGGCAACAACTTCCACAAGGCACATGTATGTGTATAATTGTTTGTATTTTGTGCAGAGGGGGTAATTTCAGATAAAATACAATTCTCCACCCTCTACGAAACAATTCCACTTTGTTCAGTAAGCCAGAAAGTCTTGGTCCCATGGGGACTGAATTTTAATGCAAATAAGGTCCTTAATACACAAGTAAAGAATATAGTTACTTATTCTCTACTGTAAGAAGTGCCACATTGCCCACTATTTGGGTCCTGTGCCCAGATTGTGACCATGCATGGCAGAGGTGAGATTCCACCAACACCAATTTGCTACACTCTCCAAGAGAGATAATTGTGGTCAGAGGTGGAACTAGGGGAGGGGGTGAGCAGGGTCACTGCCCAGGGAGTAACCTGACAGGGGGCACGGAAATCTCATTTAGTGCATATGGTGCGGCACTGCATTGATTGACCGGTCAATCTGCACTGCTGCCTGTCACAGTGACATCATGATCGGGCACTGTGATCAGCTATAGCACTGACCCAGGTGAGATAGTTCAGCACTTTACAAGGAGGGAACAGATGTTGTGGGTGACAGATGCTGGGGGTAGGCCAAGACTGTTGGCCAGAGTAACGTGGAGACTTACTGCACTCTGCATGCCCATCCTCTCCCTGACATCAGGGGAAGGAAGTGGCCCTGGGGTGTGTGTAGGTATGCCAGATGTCAGTGTATGCATAAGTAAGTATGTCTGTGTAGTGGGAGGTGTAGGGGCGTTAAGCTGGAGGACTTAAAACAGGCACACATCTCACTTCGCTGCGGACAATTTCCCTTTGCATAAGATTCTTGTGATTATGTCAATGATGATCAATAACTGCATCATAACACAGCCGCTCTATACAGAAGATGTACTTGCTATCAATGGTCATGGAGGTAATACGTCACACAATGTACAGATATAGCAAGGATTATTTCTTCCTCTGGTGCATTATGGCATTATGATGGGAAATGTTGTGAGATTCTGCATTATCAGCATCACTGAATCTTTTGGAAATTAAGTGATATTCTATGTTTTAATGCAATATTATGGATGATCAGCCGGTAAAATAATAAAAGCTTTCTGTATCTGTAGCCATGCTCTACCCATGATGTGCTGAATCAATGACTGCAGAGAGATTCAGAGTGGTAAACATGACTGGAACGCATGTCTAAATAATGGGCAGCAAAGCAGTGCAGAATAGGAGGTGAAAGTATTTAAAATGGAAGACCCTTAGCAGCTGTGTGGGGAGTAGACAGTACAGACTGACCAAGTAAATGGTAAAAGGAGTAACTTCAACATTACTTGGCTTTGTTCTCCACATTGAAGCTTTCCTCCTCTTTACATCACTAATACTGATGCCATGTGTAACCTGTACTGAGAGTTATATAATCTACTGGCCTAGATGAAACCATGTGATGCAAACATGGTCCATCCCACACCAGATTCATAGAATTGAACCACCTCAACCTTTCATAACAATCACATAGAACTGCAGCTGTGCGCTACTGCACATGTTCTTGTTATGAATGGTAGTAGATGTGGTCCTTGGGTCTTTACTTCATACTGTAGCCATACTCTACTCATGATGTATTGAATCAATGAAAACTTGCATGGTTCAGATCACAGGAAGGGGTAGAGTAGAGATGAAAATGTTCAATGTGAAACCCGTAGCAGCCGGATTGTGTGGAGTCAATAAAACGACAAATACTAAATGGTAAATGAGAAATATACACATTGCTTATCTGTCTCTGTGTAGTAATTTTCATTCTGTTCAACTGTCCTTCAAATTTTCTCTTTTGCAAGAAAAGGAACACATGGCTTCAATATTCACTTCTGTTCTGCAGTCATCCCTCCTGAAATAAAAGTTAAGCATTGCATTGTTATTATGATAATACATACAATAAACCTTGCTCCAAACCATTTGATGCAAAGCAAATCCACCTCCCACCCACAGCTGTGCTCCGTCTAGAGCATGCATGTCAAACTCCAGTCCTCGAGGGTCCCAAACAGGCCAGGTTTTCAGTAGGGATATCCTGGAAACCTGGCCTGTTTGCTGCCCTCGAGGACTGGAGTTTGACATCCTTGTTCTTGAGCTTCTACCACGCAAGTCATCCATGTGAGTGACACTGTACTGCAGTCCTGGTCTGCACACAATCTACTGAATCAATGACATCACACTGTAAAGGCAATCTACAAGATGTATTAGTTGTCCACACTTCCGAAATGTTACTTTTATGTCCAAATCACTTATTCCCATGACCTGATATTTGTATTTGTTATTTATAGGATTTTCACATGTATTACTACTGTGAAACGCTATATACATTAATAGTGCTATATAAATAAATACATACACATTTATATATAATAATAATAACAGCATGTTCTTTTAAAGCGCTGCTAGTTTTACGTAGCGCTATACAGAGACATTTTGCAGACACAAGTCCCTGCCCCATAGAGCTTACAATCTATGACATTGGTGCCTGAGGCACAGAGGATATGAAGTGACTTGCCCAAGGTCACACACACACAAATATATATACATAAATATATACATATATACACACACACACACACACACACACACACACACACACACACACATATATATATGAAAACTTACACAGAAAAAAAGAATCCCCTGAATAGCACTCTAACATACACAAATTGTATCAATAAAGGTTTATTAATCACATACACATAAATGGTTAAAATGAGGAGCAGTGGTGACCTACAAAGCTGTTATAAACTGAACCTTAAGGTGTGGGGAAAAATGCTACACTGCAGTAATAAGTACAAAGTATGTAAATAAAGTGTAGAGGCAAGAAATATATGGAAATGAGAACACTCAGACCGGCCGGTCAAGTACTACCTAAGTTGAAGCCCCCTGTGTGAAGTGCTTGTATGAAACTAGTGTATAACTAACAAGCAAATGCTTGTCCGGGGGCTTAACATATAGACAGTTGATAGATGTATTTGAAGTTGCATATTCTGTGCCGTGGATTAATCAGTATACTGAAAGCAACTGAAGATGGTACAGTAGCTGTGATAGGTTGGCCTCATAGCTCCTCCTTCAATGGAGGACTCGGCTCACGGAGCACTTAAATCCCTAAATGCCCACAGAAAAAAATAAGCATGCAGTACTTAAAGTGAAAGTAAAATGAGAAATGAAATAAAATAAACACACACATTGAAAAATCACTCACCCGACTGAGAGCGCCTTCTACAGAGCGCTGTACCACTGCTCAGCTAGCAGCTAAAACGGTCTCATTTTCCCACCATTGAAGTTTACACATGTCCACGCCCCACTCTAACAAGACGCTGTGTACGGAAGCTCGCAGGAGACAAACTAGTGAGAGAAGGTGTAGCTGCTAGCCACACTCCACGAGGTGCATTGTGGGAAATGTAGTTCTTTGCCTGCTAGCTTCTCTGACTGGTTACTGATCAGGTGATGTCACTAGGGGCGGGATTAGTGTGTTGCAATGTAACGGCCCGGCTGTATGATTGTCACAGAAGGGGGGAGCCTGAGAATGTCACGGATTTAATTACACATGTAATGATGTAATAACACAGCCATGAACTAAGACAGTATACATATGGTCATGTGATATTTATAATGCATTTATTAACATTATTGTGTGGATTTGGGCTGAATTAAACTTGTATGGGATTGTCACTTTAATATCACAGTACCACTACTGTTTTAACACTTATAATGACCTCCTGATTACAGATTATTAGGGACAGACTTAAAAAGGCCTGTGTAAATATTTATTATAGAGTGGCCTCTTTACTTTATAATATCAGGGAGTATCAGACAGGCCTGTGTTTATTTTTAATATACATTAGGGTGACCTGACTCCAGATTATTGGCCTTTCCCTCTGACAAATGCATATTTTCCTATACTGTGTTAATTTTGTTAGAACAAAATAAATATTCATGCGCTAAATGACAGTACCAGTGTGAGTCCCAATAAGAAGTAGTGAGGTAAAAAACCATGGTACCAGCAACATATGTAACTGATGGGGAGGGTGCTAAAATATATGGAGTGTGGCGTCCTGATTGCTAAATGAGGTGTATTATATCATAAGTGCATATAACAATATCCCTCATAGCAATCTATTAAGAACTAGGTAGCACAATAATCAGTGCTGCAGTTATAGCCTAATAATAAGTATATATATATATATATATATATATATATATATATATATATATACAGTGTTCGACAAACCTATACATTTGCTCGCCCCGGGCGAGTGGATTTAACCCCCGGGCGAGTAAATATTGGCCCAAGCAGCACACGTTTGGTACTAGGTGGCGAGTAGATTTTTTTTGTGTGGCGAGTAGATTTTTTGGTGATTTGTCAACCACTGTATATATATATATATATATATATATATACTGCTGCGGCCAAGTTTATTCGAGCATTTGCCCGTTCTTGGCCGCAGCAGTAGCCTGGCGCGCGCCCGAGAGTGACGGGCGCGCGCCGAAGCAGCGGAAGAGCGCCCTCCGATCGGGGCGCTCTCCCTACCGCTGCCGGGTCCGCCGGGTCCCCCGGAACCCCCTGCCGCTGTCCCGCGATCGCGGGACACCAGGGCTCCCTCGGGGAGCCCCTGGACGCGAGTGCAGGGGGCGCACGCTCCCGAAGACACGTGACCGCGCGTCTATGACGCGCGGCACGCCGAGGGGCGGCCACTAGCAAGCCGGGAAATCTCCCGGCTTGCGGTACCGGCCACACTCGAATAAAGTGTGTCGGTACTATATATATATATATATATATATATATATATATATATATATATATATATATATATATATATGTAACCCATATTCCCCCACCCAATCGCAGATAGGGTGCATGTGAGGGGAGCTATATGTATTACCCAGTGTGGTGCTTTACCTGTGAGGCTCACAGGAGGCCTGAGCCTCCGCCAATGAGAGCCTGGGGTGTATCCTCCTGAACAATACTATATGGTGCAGCGCCTCCACCTGTGATGGCTCCAAGCAGAGCGGGAGTTGTTCCTCACAGGACAATAATATAATATCACGCACACAGCATATAAAAGAACAGTGACTTTTCTAACAGTAACATAACTATGCATGTCATACATTAAGTGTCTCTCTTCTAGGAGACACAGTAACTCACGTGTCTCGCAGGATGCAACCCCTCACCGTGTACCCACACCATGTCCAACTCCCCACACCACAACCCCACCCCCAAAGTAAGGTATGTGTGTGTGTGACTGCACAGCCACTATGTACTGATTTATAGTTGGTGCACTTATGGATGTTACCTGCCGAGCGCTCCAGCGCTAGGACCTGCAAACAGACTTCGCAAAGGATCCGACGGTGAAGATACGTCAGGGTTACCTTCCAGGGCGATCCCACCCGGTTGGTTGCTGCTGTGCTTGAAGAGGTCTGATCCTAAACCTCTGTAATGGTGCTGCGACAGTCTCTGCTTCCTTCACTTCTCTCTCTCTCTAAAGTGACAGGTTCCTGTACTAGGGCCTGTCCCTGTGACCACCCACCCTCACTAGTGGGAAGTCAGGGCCTCAACTCTAGCCTGGGGATTTCTGGCCTAGGGCAGAATCTCGCAGCTCTCTGCCCACCTTCTTTCCCCCTTTGTCCCCTAAGTCTCACTCACTCACGTGCTTCCCAGTCTGCTTCCTGACTGCACAAAACAATGTATCAAATTCCCTGCTGCAGAGAATCTGCAAGTCTCAGTGGCTGGTTGGTTGCAGGTGACAGGGAACATAGGGCATTCACCAGAGGCTGCTGGGGGATGTAGTCCACTCAGAACCTCTTTCCTATGGGGACTGTGTGCGCGGTCTCTACTGCACCTGTGCAAAGCTGTAGTGGCCACCGCTACACATAACTGCACCTGCGCAACCTACCAGATCTCCTGTACACTTGTAATGGCCACCACTACCCTTGCCAACCTCTGCGTATTGCGCGAACCTCGCACCAAACACAACATGGCCGCTGTGGCTATCTGCGCATGCTCGAGCATCAGGGCCCCCGACGGCGCCGGCACAGATAGCGGCGCCAACTGGGAAAAGTCGCCATCCCCTTCCCCCACTGCCACAGGGGTAAGGCAAGGGGCAAAGGAACATCAGGGAAGCCGGGAGTGGCCCCCTTACATATATATATATATATATTGTGGTTGACAAATCACCCAAAAATCTACTCGCTGAACAAAAAAATCTACTCATCACCTAGCCCCGCCCCAGGCCCGCTTTAAAAAAAATTGAATAAATTCCTAGTAAGAACAACATTCGTTTTTGACATGTTTATTTATTGTATTACATTATACTACAATTAGTCCTTGTTAAGAGTGTGTGTGTGACACAGAGAGAGTGTGCGTGTGTGTGTGACACAGAGAGTGTGTGAGACACAGAGAGTGTGTGAGACACAGAGAGTGTGTGAGACACAGAGAGTGTGTGAGATAGGGTGAGGCAGAGGGTGACAGGGTGAGGCAGAGGGTGACAGGGTGAGACAGAGAATGACAGGGTGATACCGAGAGATACAGAGGTTGACAGGGAGAAAATGGGTGACATGGTGTGACACAGGGTGACAGGGTGAGACAGAGGGTGACAGGGTGAGACAGAGGGTGACAGGGGGAAACAGAGGGTGACAGAAAGTGAGACAGAGGGTGACAGAAAGTGAGACAGAGGGCGACAGAAAGTGAGACAGAGGGAAACAGGGTGGGTGACACACACACACACACACACACACACACACACACACACACACACTCTCCCTCTTACACACACACTCTCTCTCTCCCTCTCACACACACACACACACAGACAGACAGACATCAAACCCCTCCCCTCTGCGAGAGCGAGGGTCCGCCCTCACAAATTCCTCTATGCCTCTTATCAGCGGTGCAGACAGGAGATGAAATACAGCAGTGACCGCACGACCCTTCTTTTGGCGATGTTACATATATATACTGATAATAGTAAAAAGCAGAACAAATAATATAAAAAGGCAATTGCTTGCTTGGGAAGTAGCTTCTGCTGGGCCCAATTTGAGGAATCCCTTGTCAGTAGGGCCGCCAGCAGAAATCTTGGGGCCCAGGACAAATGCAAGGATCAGGCCCCCCTCCCTACCCCATAGCACACCTACCATGACATTTTTTTTAGGGCACAACTTTTACTCAAATGGTAGTGTTGCAAGGCCTACTGCACCGACACACTTTATTCGAGCAAATGCCCAGTTTGTACCTGGCAGATACCTGGAATGCGCCGCTCCTCACCTCTGACAAGCCCCGTTGTGTTTGCCTTCCCAGCCTGGGTTCATGCCTGGCTGACGGGCGGCTGATCTGTTAAATGATAATGATTAGGATTTAATAGGCTGCAATGCTTCGCGTGTCTACCAGATGGCATAAATTCATGAATTGTAATGCAGTATATATATATATACTGTGCAGTATTGCAGCCAGTGGGAATAAAATGCTTCAATCCCTGCCTAGAAAATACCTCAATGCACTCGGGCAGAAAACAGTCACAAACCTCAATACACCCGGGTATACCCGAATTCGTGGGACTAGCCGAGCTCGAATAAAGTGTGTCGCCAGTGTATTTCACACCTCGCAAACCCCCCCATTTTACACTTTTTTATATTTTTATATATATATAAAAAGAGAGAGAGAGAGAGAGAGACAATCAAGTGGTTTCTTCTTCTCTTAGCCAAAGACGTACTACTCTATGTTCCTTTTCTCATTCTCCTATTTTTGTACCTTGGTATAATTGTATATACATACTTCACAGCATATGTTCCACCAAAGTAACTACGTCAGCGATGACAGCGACCAACAGTGGCACTACTGTGTTTAGGGTTCTACAGTGCACAGCCACCCTACACTACCCATCTGGTATTTCCACAGCCCAGATAGTTGAACAAACTGGCTGCGGTCCATATTACCTCTGACTCCAGCAATGCTTGGACAGTTTCCCCTATCTCTTTCTGCTCAATTTATTGGATACATAGCTTTGGATATATTTCAGCATTCTATGACACTCAGGATAGCGCTCATGATGTCATCAACAACCAGGGGACTCCCAATAGTTGCTATTATGTGATCAATTTTTACTGCACGCAGTCCTGAGTATACTATCAGCTTTGCCACAGTTGAGAGTCTGGCACATTTCTCTGCTGTACAAATGTGTCAGAGAACACATCCAGGCATTCAGTATACATCCCAGTTAGGCAGCGCTTATAGTAAGTGCGACGCGACGGGAGTAACGCTGGCGACTCAAAATTTGGAGCTGGGGAAATCAGATTTTTCAGAGGCTGTCGCCACATGTGACAGCCTCTGAACCAATCAATGCCCATGTCGCCAGCGACATCCCCGAAAGTTAAATTATAACTTTCGCAGGTGACGTCACCCGTCACTTCGCCAGTCGCGTTGCTGGCACTATAAGCATGACCTAGGGGAGGGCCCAGGAGACTCCCATACAACTCTGGAGAGTTTCTCTTAATTAAGGTAACTTTCCACTATGTGTCCTGTTCACAGCAATGCAGTACTAACTACATTTAAGCATGTCTGTAAGATACAAAAGTTAACCCATCATGCACCTTGGCCTAGGGAGGATTTGTTCCTATAAAGTACACCCAGTTTGGCAATGATTTTGGATGTCAGATTATCAATATGCAACTCAAATTTTAAATGGGAGTGAAACCAAATGCCAAGATATTTAAAATTAGTGACACTTTAGTTGGCTTCAATTAATTACTGCATTTATAAAATTCTGCAGAGCATCTAGTAACCTTGTAATATTAAAAGATGGCAGCCTTGGTATGTTATGCCTCTTTTTTCCTGTACACCGCAAAGGATTTTGTGGCCTATTCTAGTAACTCTGAAGTGAGGCAAACCACTTCTAAATAGCTCTCTTTATGTGAATTGGCCTACTTTGCTATGCTGTAAGCCAGGCCTGCACAGTTCCAGTCCTCGAGAGCCGCAAACAGGCCAGGTTTTCAGGATACCCTAACCCTAACTTCTTTCACTGCAGCCATTGTAATCAGACACTGCTAATGGAGGGTATGATACATTCTCTACCACTGAAAGAATATACATCTCAGTGGTAGACGGCTGATAAGAAGCTGTTTCAGTCTGGTTCTGCCAATTCGATCGGTTTAAAAAATCCTCCATTTTCAGGTCTATGTATGTTGATCTGATTTCTTAGGCTTTCAAGACGTTATAGCAGTCCTGTTTTTAGTGCTCATTCTCTCCCCCTTTATCTCTCAACTTTTCTCTCTCCCTTTATCACTCACTCCCCCTTTATCTCCTTCTATATGACCCTTGCCTCACTTCCCCTGACTCAAACTAATCAATCTTTAATCACCTCTCTCTACCTCTTCTCCCTCTCCCACTCCCTTCTCGCTCCCTTCTCTCTCACTCTCCCTTCTCTCCATTTTTTCACTCGGACTCCCACTGGTATTAGTATCTCAGATTTATTTTGATTTTTGGTGTGCAACATTTTTCCACATTACATAGCACTTGTGAGCAAGACATCCAGTCCAGCCACGGCTGATGGGACACTGTTCTTTCACTGATCGCTATATCTGAGCTATTGGGAAACAATTTTAAACACTATTACATTCTCTGCTCTTTCTCTCAGCTGCTATCTCGGTCATTGTGCCCAGCATATGGCGTCATCAGGCATATTAATGCTTCCAACATCCCAGGAGAAAATGGTTATATTGTTTTGAACAAGGGGCCTATTTCTGATGACTTATTCCTGCATTAGTAATATGTGTCATATATCTTGGCTCAATCAGAGGCTTGGTTGAAAACTGAGCCCCTGATGGAACCACATGTGCTTAAGGTGGGATATCCTGAAAACCTGACCTGTTGGACAGGCTTGAGTACTGGAGTTGAGAACCCCTGTTCAAACATTTATCTTCCTACCAGTACATAGGTAATTTCAAGAAATTAAACAAAAAAAGGTAGAAAAACTTTAAACAGCAAAATAACCATACAGTAACTTGTAAACCTTGAGAAATGCATCTTAATAGGGTCATGTCACACTGAAAATATAGTATTCCCAGGTTTAACCCTTGCATTCATCAGCCAGATATGTTGAGTCTTTAAGTTGCATTCATTGTTTTGAAATAGACTTGGTATTTTATGTCTCTTTTTTCCTGTACACCGTAAAGGATTTTGCGGCCTAGTCTAGAAACTCTGAAGTGAGACAAATCACTTCGAAAGAGCACTCTACAGTAGATGCGAATTGGCATGGTTTGCTATGCTGCAAGCCCTTCTCGCATGTCCAATCTGTATCTAAAAAGGCTTTGTACGAAGCTGTTTCAGTCTGGTTCTGCCAATTCGATCGGTTTTAAAAAATCCTTCATTTTCAGTGTATGTTGATCTGATTTCTTAGGCTTTAAAAACATTAAAGCAGTCCTGTTTTAAGAGCTCATTCTCTCCCCCTTTCTCTCTCCCTTTATCACTCACTCCCCCTTTATCTCTCTCGATATGACCCTTGCCTTACTTCCCCGACTAAAACTGCCCCCGCTTTAAACACCACTCTTTACCTCTGCTCTCTCTCCCTCTCCCTTCTCTCTCCCTCTCCCTTCTCTCTCATTTTCCCTTCTATCTCACATTCCCTTCTCTCTCACTTTCCCTTCTCTCCATTTTTTCACCCTGACTCCCACTCTATTTCTTTCACTCAACCCGTCTCTTGCTCTCACACATACTCCCAAAGAGTAACCCTAGAAAATACAAGAGATATCTAGAAATCTAATTGCAAGGTAATAAGTCACATTAAGTGAAATGCACAATGGAATAGTCCCCCCCTTTTTTAAAAAAAACGGTAGATTCCTTACATTTTAGCTATTTGCACTTCTATATTTGTAACACTGGTAATTGCTATAATAACACTGTTACTTTTTTTTAGTTTGTACATGCACACACACACAATTAAATGACCTACTGTATCTCAGTACCTCAGATAGACACAGACACACACACACGCCTATGCAGTAAGCGTTCATAAGCCACTTATCAAGCACTTAATGCCTACTGCTATTCAGTAAGCAGTGATAGTGGGTGATAAGGCGGGAAGGTTGGAAGAGATCACGTGCCACTACATGGGTATTCTGAAGTATACACAGCGTGAAGTGTTCGAATAAAGGCCGCTGCTGCTGCAGCTGTACATTCATATGTGCAATAATGAAAGAAAAATCAATGGCGTCTATCCTCATACAATGAGTTTTGGATTCAAATAAGGCATTTCATAGCACAAGGAGAAAAACATATTAGTTAGTAATTTTGCATTTAAAATGGGAAATGCTCAATAATATAATAATATAATTTATAATAATATAATATAGGTCCCTGCCCCATGGAGCTTACAATCTATGTTTTTGGTGCCTGAGGCACAGGGAGATAAAGTGACTTGCCCAAGGTCACAAGGATCTGACACCAGGAATTGAACCAGGCCCCAGGCTTCAAACTCTCAGTGCCACTCAGTGTCTTTTACTCACTGAGCCACTCCCTCTCCGCAAGAGTGCAAGAGTGCAAGAGTGCAAGAGTGCAAGAGTGCAAGAGTGCAAGAGAGCAAGAAAGCAAGAAAGAAAGAAAGCAACTGTCTATACTTCCTAATGTGTGGATTCAGAACCACAAACATGAAAAAATATATAATTAAGCAATAATTAAGAGCGGAGAGAAAAATACTAAAATAATTCAGTCAATTCATAGTGAATTAAAAGAAATTAGAGAATTAGTACATGTAAAATATTTTTATTTGTTAAGAATAGATTGATTTAAGATGACACACACACATACACACACACACACACACACACAATTAAATGACATATCCCTGGACCTCAGACACACACACTGACATTACAATAAGCAGAATAGATACATTTAGTTTTTGTTACAATTTGTCTCACTCCCAGTTGTAAGACATCAATCATTGTAAACTCTTGAACTCCAGGATGAGTTTGCAGCAAAGCTTCATGGGCACTGTAGTTTTTTTGTCTGCTACAAATTCTCTAATTGGTCACTGATCATGTGATGTCAGATGGGCCTGGGCTTTAATTCAAAGTGTTTAACCGAGTGGTGTGTGTCTCAAATACAGTAAGTTGCTTTATTTTTTTATCTCTGGGAATCTTCTGTGATTAAAGAGGGTCTGTTACTGAAAAAGCACAAAGCTGCTGATTACTTTCTGTTTAATAGAGAAATATTCATAAGGTATCAGTGTTTATTTGAGATGTGTCTGTACCTGAAAGGCTCAACCACCCCTGTTTGTGGGGCTCTTGTGTATGAAATAGCCCAGAGCAACTACCCCTAGAGATAATATACACACATACACACCCACATACTGTAATGTGTGTGTGTGTGTGTGTGTGTGTGTGTGTGTGTGTGTGTGTGTATATATCCACTTTTTATTGTCTCTATAAGAGTTCTGATAAAGATTGTAAATACTGTAAATGTTTATCAGTTGATCAAAAAAGATTTGATCAGAAGAGTTGCCCTGTAAATTATCTATTCAGAGCAGCAATACCAGTATATATGTTAGACAGTGATTGTGGTTTGAATGGTGAATTTTGCAAGTATCTATCTGCGAGTTAATAACATACAAAACATTTACAGACCTGCTGTTATTACTCTGTGAGTTATGATATGATCTCAAACTGTGATTTTTGCCAACATTTGTTTGCTAGCTAGCCACATACAAATCAATTACAGACCTGCTGTTATTACTCTGAGAGTCATGATATGATGATATATGGCAAGAGATCCAAATAATCCTCATCCTATTTACATATCAGCCACAAAAAGGGATTTTTAATAATGTATATGTGTTTTTAATTATCTATGTAGAATTAATAAAATGTTATTATTTTCTTATATCCGCAGTGATTCTGGCCAACCTGACAGATCTGCAGTAATATACTGCAAGACCAATTTGTTTGCTAGCTAGCCACATGCAAATCAATTACAGACCTGCTGTTATTACTCTGAGAGTCATGATATGATGATATATGGCAATAGATTCAAATAATCCTCATCCTATTTACATATCAGCCACAAAAAGGGATTTTTAATAATGTATATGTGTTTTTAATTATCTATGTAGAATTAATAAAATTTTATTATTTTCTGATATCCGCAGTGATTCTGGCCAACCTGACAGATCTGCAGTAATATACTGCAAGACCAATTTGTTTGCTAGCTAGCCACATACAAATCAATTACAGACCTGCTGTTATTACTCTGAGAGTCATGATATGATGATATATGGCAATAGATCCAAATAATCCTCATCCTATTTACATATCAGCCACAAAAAGGGATTTTTAATCATGTATATGTGTTTTTAATTATCTATGTAGAATTAATAACATTTTATTATTTTCTGATATCCGCAGTGATTCTGGCCAACCTGACAGATCTGCAGTAATATACTGCAAGACCAATTTGTTTGCTAGCTAGCCACATACAAATCAATTACAGACCTGCTGTTATTACTCTGAGAGTCATGATATGATGATATATGGCAATAGATCCAAATAATCCTCATCCTATTTACATATCAACCACAAAAAGGGATTTTTAATCATGTATATGTGTTTTTAATTATCTATGTAGAATTAATAAAATGTTATTATTTTCTGATATCCGCAGTGATTCTGGCCAACCTGACAGATCTGCAGTAATATACTGCAAGACCAATTTGTTTGCTAGCTAGCCACATACAAATCAATTACAGACCTGCTGTTATTACTCTGAGAGTCATGATATGATGATATATGGCAATAGATCCAAATAATCCTCATCCTATTTACATATCAGCCACAAAAAGGGATTTTTAATCATGTATATGTGTTTTTAATTATCTATGTAGAATTAATAAAAATTTATTATTTTCTGATATCCGCAGTGATTCTGGCCAACCTGACAGATCTGCAGTAATATACTGCAAGACCAATTTGTTTGCTAGCTAGCCACATACAGTAGCGACATTGCTTATTGAAGCAAAAGCCGCCGGCTCCATGCGGCTGGGAAGCGGGTAGCCGCGGCGCGTGGCGGCGCACTGTGACGTCACAGTAACATGCGCGCCCGGCTTCCCCGTCTTCCCCGGCTTCCCCAGGCTTCCCCGACACCCCTGGAGATCAAATGAAGGTAAGCGGGGGTGCGGGGAAGCAGAGGGGCAGAGCAGGAGCCGGGTACGGTGTCGGGAAGGGAGGTAAATTGCGCGCGAAGTGGAGGGGGGGTGCGTGGGGGAAACGCGGCGGCGCGCGGTTGTTACTGGCGGCAGCTGGGGTAGATCTCGGCGTGCCGTCGTGATTTAGTGCAATAAACAATGTCGGTGCTGTACAAATCAATTACAGACCTGCTGTTATTACTCTGAGAGTCATGATATGATGATATATGGCAATAGATCCAAATAATCCTCATCCTATTTACATATCAGCCACAAAAAGGGATTTTTAATCATGTATATGTGTTTTTAATTATCTATGTAGAATTAATAAAATTTTATTATTTTCTGATATCCGCAGTGATTCTGGCCAACCTGACAGATCTGCAGTAATATACTGCAAGACCAATTGTTGTCTACCTTTACCATACGAATGACAATAGAGTGCTGTATATAAGGGGAACTCTTCTGATCAAATCTTTTTTGATCAACACTGATAAACATTATATCTATACCCCTTGAGCACCTGTCGTTTGATCCTATATACCTATTCATAACGGTGATTGCGGTCACATTCACGTACTTTAAATACTGTACATGTTAATTTTTCTTTGGTTTGAAATATGGTATTCATTGGTTTATCATCATCCAGCCCTGTTTGTGGGTGGCTCTTTGCATAGTTCTGTGTATTCTCTGTGTTTTTCTGTTAAGTTTGCTGAGTAACCTTGTGATATAAAGAGATGGCAGCCTTAGTTTGTTATGCCTCTTTTTTTCCCTGTAAATCTCAATGGCTTTTGTGGCCTATCCTAGCCACTCTGAAGTGAGACAAACCGCTTCTAAAGAGTACTCTAGATGCAAATGTAAATAAAAAGTATAATAGAATTTGAACACATGGCTGCTCAACTCAAGTCCTTAAGCCACGAAACATGTCTGAATTTCAGGATTTTCCAGCTTCAGCACAAGTGGCTCAAACAGAGGCTTGTTTGAAGACAGAGACCCTGATTGAGCCACCTGTGCTGAAGCAGGGACTGATTAAAGCATCTGTGTTGAAGCTTGGATATCCTGAACACCTGACCTCCCTTCTCTCTCTCCCTTTCCCTTCTCTCTCTTTCCATTCTCAACCTCTCCCTTCTCTCTCCTCTCTCCCTCTCCCTTCTCTCTCCTCTCTCCCTCTCCCTTCTCTCTCCTCTCGCCCTTCTCTCTCCTCTCTCTCTCTCTCGCCCTTCTCTCTCCTCTCTCTCTCTCGCCCTTCTCTCTCCTCTCTCTCTCTCGCCCTTCTCTCTCCTCTCTCTCTCTCGCGCTTCTCTCTCCTCTCTCTCTCTCGCCCTTCTCTCTCCTCTCTCTCTCTCGCCCTTCTCTCTCCTCTCTCTCTCTCGCCCTTCTCTCTCCTCTCTCTCTCTCGCCCTTCTCTCTCCTCTCTCTCTCTCGCCCTTCTCTCTCCTCTCTCTCTCTCTCTCGCCCTTCTCTCTCCTCTCTCTCTCTCGCCCTTCTCTCTCCTCTCTCTCTCTCGCCCTTCTCTCTCCTCTCTCTCTCTCTCTCTCTCGCCCTTCTCTCTCCTCTCTCTCTCGCCCTTCTCTCTCTCTCTCTCTCTCTCTCTCTCGCCCTTCTCTCTCCTCTCTCTCTCTCTCTCTCTCTCTCTCGCCTTCTCTCTCCTCTCTCTCTCTCTCTCGCCCTTCTCTCTCCTCTCTCTCTCTCTCTCGCCCTTCTCTCTCCTCTCTCTCTCTCTCTCGCCCTTCTCTCTCCTCTCTCTCTCTCTCTCGCCCTTCTCTCTCCTCTCTCTCTCTCGCCCTTCTCTCTCTCTCTCGCCCTTCTCTCTCCTCTCTCTCTCTCGCCCTTCTCTCTCCTCTCTCTCTCTCGCCTTCTCTCTCCTCTCTCTCTCTCGCCCTTCTCTCTCCTCTCTCTCTCTCGCCTTCTCTCTCCTCTCTCTCTCTCGCCCTTCTCTCTCCTCTCTCTCTCTCGCCCTTCTCTCTCTCTCTCTCTCTCGCCCCTTCTCTCTCTCTCTCTCTCTCTCTCGCCCTTCTCTCTCCTCTCTCTCTCTCGCCCTTCTCTCTCCTCTCTCTCTCTCGCCTTCTCTCTCCTCTCTCTTCTCGCCCTTCTCTCTCCTCTCTCTCTCTCCTCGCCCTTCTCTCTCCTCTCTCTCTCTCTCTCTCGCCCTTCTCTCTCCTCTCTCTCTCTCTCTCGCCCTTCTCTCTCCTCTCTCTCTCTCTCCCTTCTCTCTCCTCTCTCTCTCTCTCGCCCTTCTCTCTCCTCTCTCTCTCTCTCTCGCCCTTCTCTCTCCTCTCTCTCTCTCTCTCGCCCATCTCTCTCCTCTCTCTCTCTCTCGCCCTTCTCTCTCCTCTCTCTCTCTCTCTCTCTCGCCCTTCTCTCTCCTCTCTCTCTCTCGCCCTTCTCTCTCCTCTCTCTCTCTCTCGCCCTTCTCTCTCCTCTCTCTCTCTCGCCCTTCTCTCTCCTCTCTCTCTCTCTCGCCCTTCTCTCTCCTCTCTCTCTCTCTCGCCCTTCTCTCTCCTCTCTCTCTCTCTCTCTTCGCCCTTCTCTCTCCTCTCTCTCTCTCGCCCTTCTCTCTCCTCTCTCTCCTCTCGCCCTTCTCTTCCTCTCTCTCTCTCGCCCTTCTCTCTCCTCTCTCTCTCTCGCCCTTCTCTCTCCTCTCTCTCTCTCGCCCTTCTCTCTCCTCTCTCTCTCTCGCCCTTCTCTCTCCCCTCTCTCTCTCGCCCTTCTCTCTCTCCTCTCTCTCTCGCCCTTCTCTCTCTCCTCTCTCTCTCGCCCTCTCTCTCTCCTCTCTCTCTCGCCCTTCTCTCTCCTCTCTCTCTCTCGCCCTTCTCTCTCCTCTCTCTCTCTCGCCCTTCTCTCTCCTCTCTCCTCTCTCGCCCTTCTCTCTCCTCTCTCTCTCTCGCCCTTCTCTCTCCTCTCTCTCTCTCGCCCTTCTCTCTCCTCTCTCTCTCTCGCCCTTCTCTCTCCTCTCTCTCTCTCGCCCTTCTCTCTCCTCTCTCTCTCTCGCCCTTCTCTCTCCTCTCTCTCTCTCGCCCTTCTCTCTCCTCTCTCTCTCTCGCCCTTCTCTCTCCTCTCTCTCTCTCGCCCTTCTCTCTCCTCTCTCTCTCTCGCCCTTCCTCTCCTCTCTCTCTCTCGCCTTCTCTCTCCTCTCTCTCTCTCGCCCTTCTCTCTCCTCTCTCTCTCTCGCCCTTCTCTCTCCCTCTCTCTCTCCTCGCCCTTCTCTCCTCTCTCTCTCTCGCCCTTCTCTCTCCCTCTCTCTCTCTCTCGCCCTTCTCTCTCCTCTCTCTCTCTCGCCCTTCTCTCTCCTCTCTCTCTCTCGCCCTTCTCTCTCCTCTCTCTCTCGCCCTTCTCTCTCCTCTCTCTCTCTCGCCCTTCTCTCTCCTCTCTCTCTCGCCCTTCTCTCTCCTCTCTCTCTCTCGCCCTTCTCTCTCCTCTCTCTCTCTCGCCCTTCTCTCTCCTCTCTCTCTCTCGCCCTTCTCTCTCCTCTCTCTCTCGCCCTTCTCTCTCCTCTCTCTCTCTCGCCCTTCTCTCTCCTCTCTCTCTCTCGCCCTTCTCTCTCCTCTCTCCTCTCTCGCCCTTCTCTCTCCTCTCTCTCTCTCGCCCTTCTCTCTCCTCTCTCTCTCTCGCCCTTCTCTCTCCTCTCTCTCTCTCGCCCTTCTCTCTCCTCTCTCTCTCTCGCCCTTCTCTCTCCTCTCTCTCTCTCGCCCTTCTCTCTCCTCTCTCTCTCTCGCCCTTCTCTCTCCTCTCTCTCTCTCGCCCTTCTCTCTCCTCTCTCTCTCTCGCCCTTCTCTCTCCTCTCTCTCTCTCGCCCTTCTCTCTCCTCTCTCTCTCTCGCCCTTCTCTCTCCCCTCTCTCTCTCGCCCTTCTCTCTCTCCTCTCTTTCTTGCCCTTCTCTCTCTCTCCTCTCTCTCTCTCGCCCTTCTCTCTCTCTCTCTCTCTCTCGCCCTTCTCTCTCTCCTCTCTCTCTCTCGCCCTTCTCTCTCTCCTCTCTCTCTCTCGCCCTTCTCTCTCTCCTCTCTCTCTCGCCCTTCTCTCTCTCTCGCCCTTCTCTCGCCCTTCTCTCTCTCTCGCCCTTCTCTCTCTCTCTCGCCCTTCTCTCTCTCTCGCCCTTCTCTCCTCTCTCGCCCTTCTCTCTCTCTCGCCCTTCTCTCTCTCTCGCCCTTCTCTCTCTCTCGCCCTTCTCTCTCTCTCGCCCTTCTCATCGCCCTTCTCTCGCCTTCTCTCGCCCTTCTCTCTCCCTTCTCTCTCTCCCTTCTCTCTCCCTTCTCTCTCCCTCTCTCCCTCTCTCCCCTCTCTCCCCTCTCTCCCTCTCTCCCCTCTCCCCCTCTCCCCCTCTCCCCCTCTCCCCTCTCCCCCTCTCCCCCCCTCCCCCTCTCCCCTCTCCCCCTCTCCCCCCTGTCCCCCTCTCCCCCTCTCTCCCTCTCTCCCTCTCTCTCTCTCTCTCTCTCTCTCTCTCTCTCTCTCTCTCCTCCTCCTTCTTATCCATCTCCCTTCTCTCTCCATCTACCTTCTCTCTCTCCGTATCCCTTGTCGCTCCCTCACCCTTGTTTCTACCTCTCCCTTGTCTCTCCATTCTCTCTCCCTCTTCCTTCTCTCTCCCTCTTCCTTCTCTCTCCCTCTTCCTTCTCTCTCCCTCTTCCTTCTCTCTCCCTCTTCCTTCTCTCTCCCTCTTCCTTCTCTCTCCCTCTTCCTTCTCTCTCCCTCTTCCTTCTCTCTCCCTCTTCCTTCTCTCTCCCTCTTCCTTATCTCTCCCTCTACCTTATCTCTCCCTCTTCCTTCTCTCTCCATCTTCCTTCTCTCTCCCCTCTTCCTTCTCTCTCCCTTTTCCTTCCCCTCCCTTTTCCTTCTCTCTCCCTCTCCCTTCTCTCTCCCCTCCTCTCTCCCTTGTCACCCCCTTCTCTCTCCCTCTCCTTCTCTCTCCCTCTTCCTTCTCTCTCCTCTTCCTTCTCTCTCCCTCTTCCTTCTCTCTCCCTCTTCCTTCTCTCTCCCTCTTCCTTATCTCTCCCTCTTCCTTATCTCTCCATCTACCTTATCTCTCCCTCTTCCTTCTCTCTCCATCTTCCTTCTCTCTCCATCTTCCTTCTCTCTCCATCTTCCTTCTCTCTCTCTCTCGCCCTTCTCTCTCCCTCTCTCTCTCTCTCTCGCCCTTCTCTCTCCTCTCTCTCTCTCTCTCGCCCTTCTCTCTCCTCTCTCTCTCTCTCTCGCCCTTCTCTCTCCTCTCTCTCTCTCTCTCGCCCTTCTCTCTCCTCTCTCTCTCTCTCTCTCGCCCTTCTCTCTCCTCTCTCTCTCTCTCTCGCCCTTCTCTCTCCTCTCTCTCTCTCTCTCGCCCTTCTCTCTCCTCTCTCTCTCTCTCTCTCTCGCCCTCTCTCTCCTCTCTCTCTCTCGCCTTCTCTCTCCCTCTCTCTCTCTCTCTCGCCTTCTCTCTCTCCTCTCTCTCTCTCGCCCTTCCCTTCTCTCTCTCTCTCTCTCTTCTTCTCCTTCTCTCTCCTCTGCCTTCTCTCCTCTCTCTCTCTCTCGCCCTTCTCTCTCTCTCTCTCTCTCGCCCTTCTCTCTCCTCTCTCTCTCTCGCCCTTCTCTCTCCTCTCTCTCTCTCGCCCTTCTCTCTCCTCTCTCTCTCTCGCCCTTCTCCTCCTCTCTCTCTCTCGCCCTTCTCTCTCCTCTCTCTCTCTCGCCCTTCTCTCTCCTCTCTCTCTCTCGCCTTCTCTCTCTCTCTCTCTCTCGCCTTCTCTCTCTCCGCCTCTCTCTCTCGCCCTCTCTCTCTCCTCTCTCTCTCGCCCTTCTCTCTCCTCTCTCTCTCGCCCTTCTCTCTCTCCTCTCTCTCTCGCCCTCTCTCATCTCCTCTCTCTCTCGCCCTTCTCTCTCCTCTCTCTCTCTCTCCTCTCTCCTCTCTCTCTCTCTCGCCCTTCTCTCTCCTCTCTCTTCTCGCCCTTCTCTCTCCTCTCTCTCTCTCGCCCTTCTCTCTCCTCTCTCTCTCTCGCCCTTCTCTCTCCTCTCTCTTCTCTCGCCCTTCTCTCTCCTCTCTCTCTCTCGCCCTTCTCTTCTCCTCTCTCATCTCTCGCCCTTCTTCTCTCCTCTCTCTCTCTCTCGCCC